>NW_010972662.1:647047-650439 GCF_000737465.1 Haliaeetus leucocephalus
CCCTCCGCCCCCGCCCGCCGGGGCCCCGCTGCCACGGCAACCGTGACGTCAGGCAGGACGGGCGGAAGCGCGGCGGGGGGCGACAGCCCGGGCGGAAGCTGCTGCGCGCTTTCCGGCAAGATCGCGAGGAGGGTGGCGCGGCGCTTTCCGGCTGACCCCGGCCGTGCGGCGCGATGGCGGAGGACTGGCTGGGCGTAGAGGCGGCCGTGAGCGCCAGCGAGGGCGAGGAGGAGGTGAGCGGGGCTGGGCTGGGCTGGGCTCCTCCGGCAGCCGCCGCCGCCGTACGCGGAGGTCCGGGCGCTACCCCGTCCCAGGCGTCCCGGGGCGTCCGCAGCGGAGGGTGGCATGGCCCGGCCGGGGAGCCGAGGCCTGGGGCGAGGCCTGGCGGTGAGGGGCAGGCGCCGCTGCCGGTAGCGCCGGTCGGGGCTAACCGCGTCTGCCGTGTGCTAGGGGCAGGAGGATGACGAGCGGCGGCACCGGCAGCTCCTGGAGGCGGTCAGCTCCCTCTCCGGACGGAGGCGGTGAGTGAGGGGGGTGGGGGGTGTCCGAGGGGCTGCCGGGGCTCGGCCCTGAGGCTCCAGCAGCAGCCGCGCTGCATCTCCCCCGCCCCGTTTCCCCCCTTGAGGCTGCACGGGAGCGCTTTGAAAAAGGGGGTGGGAGGGAGGACCCTCGGTTCCCCGGCCCGCTGGCACCATTGCTTCTGCCTCTGCCGTAGCAGCAGGTAGGAGGAGAAGCACGTGGGGGGGGACGCGAGGAGCCTTTTGGTTTATTTTCTTTTCTCTTCTGGTAGGCGGAAGCTGGCAGAGCGTACAGAGGCAAGCGTGCAGGTGTCCGAGTTCAATGTCAGCTGCAAAGGTGAGATCCCTGGGAGGCTGGGCAGAACTCCTACTGTCTGACTGGGACGGCGCTGCCCGCCTGCAGCTGACTGCTTGGGATTTGCTGTGTCTGCCCCAGGTCTTTGGGCTGAATGCAGCTGCAGCCCCTTGACTTGGTGGTGCGGGACCCTCGTCTAGGTGCTGGGGAGAAGCTGGTTCTGTCCGAGCTCCTGCAGCCCATCCGTCCCAAATCCGCCCTGAGCAGCGTGAAGAAAGAGCTGGCCGGAGTGAAGCAGAAAAAGGCAGTGGAGCTGCCGCTTAGCAAAGAGGAGGCAGAGCGGGTGAGTGGGCCTGGACAGACAGCAGAGGGAAGTTCTGGCCTTACAGGGCAGAAGAGCTGAGCCCCTGAGTGCCCCTCTACTCCTCTCTGATGCTGACAAGCTTTTCTCACTCTTCACACCAGTCTTTCTCTGCTCATCTTTTTCCCTTCTTGCCTCTGCCTGCAGGTTGTAAGGGAAGCTGCCTATGTCAGGACCTCTAAAGATGTGGGCAAATGGCAGCAGGTGGTCTTGCAGAACCGACGGGCGGAGCAGCTGGTCTTCCCTCTGAAGCAAGAGATTGCTACAGTTGTCCCCCTGGAGCAAGTGGCTTCAGCATGGAAGGTGGGTGCTGTCGGGTTGCACACAGCTCCCAGGGGTTGGCTGGGGCAGCTTGACATTTCCTGGCTGCGCTGGGAGGAGTGATGTAGGCGTGAGGAAGGCCCAGCCTGTAGCTGAGGCTCTGGGCAGGTGTGCACTGAGCTTGGGAAGATTAGAAGGGAAGTCTTCTTCGTTCCTCAAGCATAGCAGATGTATAGATGCTCTCTGGGAGAAGCCGGGTGAGGCATGAGCAGAGGGTTTGGAGCTTGCTCTGTCCCCTCTCTTCTTTTTAGTCTTCCAGCCTGAGACATGCAGCCCGAGTCTGCAGTTTTTCAGTCCCTGCACTGAGCCAGCTGCTTGCTAGTAGCCCTCGGCTACTTGTGCTGAGGTGGGGGTGTTTGGTTTGCCAAAGCCTGTGCATCTGTAAATCTTCGTTATGAAAGAAGGATGCTTTTGGGTTTGAATGCAAGTTCCCATGGGGTTTGTGCTGCTGGCAGGAGAGTTACTGTCACCCCTGATAGCTCTCCCAGTTGTCCAGATGCTCAGGTGAGAGGCAGCCCCTGCCGAGCTCCCCACGTACCCGGTACTCACCTCGATCTGCCCAAAGGCCGCTTTCCATTTTGGTGGGATGTGGTGTCGCATGGCCTGGAACTCCTGCTGCCTGCTTCTTGTCCGGTGCTGCCTGGTCGGCACCGCCTGCCGACTGCGAGCCTATTTCTCTACCTTCAGAGGAATTCTGCCTGCCCTAACCTGGCGCGACGGCTGGGAGGGCACCTAGGCAGGCCCGTACCGAGCCTCGGGCTGTTGTGTGGGACCTGTGAGCAGGGCTGTGACCCCAGCCCCCAGGAGGAGGGGGGCACGCTTCTTTGGGCCCTCCCGTGGACCTGCTATGGGGCACCAGGAAGGATAGGGATGTCTAGGGGAGCGTTGGCTCTTGCAGTTGTTCTTTTCTCATCATCGTCTTGCTGTCTTTGTTCTGCCCCAACAGGCCCGAACTCCCCTGGAGCAGGAGATCTTTGGACTGCTCCACAAGACGCAGCAGCCCATCACAGACCCGCTCCTGACGCCGGAGGAGACCGCCTCACTGCAGGCAATGAGCTTGGAGGACGTGAGTGCTTTCCCCCCCTGCTGCCATCCCCTGGCTCTGGAGGCCTCTCCCTTGGCGCTTGCCCTCACTCTGCACTCCCTGGCAGGCCCGGCAGCGGCGGGCAGAGCTGCAGAAGGCTCGGGTCATGCAGTCCTACTACGAAGCCAAGGCTCGGCGAGAGAAGAAGATCAAGAGCAAGAAGTAAGGCTCTGCCCTTGCTGGGCTGGGTGCGGCGGGAGAGGGCCAGGTGCCGGCCTTGGCGCTGGAGCCGACCCTGCCCAGTGTGTGGGTATGGCCAAAACATGGAGGAAGGCAGGACAGCCCCCTTCCTTCTCGGCATCTGCAATGTATCGGGCAGCCTCCTGCCCAGAACAGTGCTGCATTCCCAAAGGCCTCCCTGGCACCATGAGGTCTCACTCGCTGGCCCTCTGCCCTTGTTCTGCAGGTACCATCGCGTGCTGAAAAAAAGCAAGAGACGCAAGGAGTTAAAGGAATTTGAGCTGCTGCATAAGTCGGACCCTGAGGCCGCCTTGGCGAGGCTGGAGGAGCTGGAGCAGCTCAGGATGCAGGTGCTGCTTTTGCGCTTCTCCCCCGCCACTTGGGAAGGCCCCGCTCGTGAGGGTGCTCTTTCTGATGCTCTTCTCTTCCTCTTGCCCCCAGGAGCGGATGAGTCTTAAGCACCAGAACAAGGGAAAATGGGCCCGTTCCAGAGCCATTATGGCTAAGTATGACCTGGAGGTGAGAACACAGAATCACAGAAGGGTTTGGGTGGGGAGGGACTTTCAAAGACCGTCTAGTCCAACACATCCTGCCCCCCCCCCCCCCCCCCCCCCCCCCTCGGGCTGCGGTTGC
>NW_010972662.1:650449-653857 GCF_000737465.1 Haliaeetus leucocephalus
TTAAAACCCCCTTCACCCCCCCCCACCCCCGCCCCCCCCCCCCCCCCCCCCCCGCCATGGGCAGGGACACCTTCCACTAGACCAGGTTGCTCAAAGCCCCATCCAGCCTGACCTTGAACACTTCCAGGGACGGGGCATCCACAACTTCTATGGGCAACCAGCTCCAGCGTCTCACCACTCTCATCGAAAAACATTTCTTCTTTATATCTAATCTAAACCTACCCTCTTTTAGTTTAAAGCAGTTGCCCCTTGTCCTGTCACCACAAGTCTTGGTATAAAGTCTCCCTCCGTCTTTCCTATAAGCCCCCTTTTATCTATTGAAAGGCCGCAATAAGGTCTCCAGTTCTGGTTGGGGAAGGGGGAGACAGCTGAGGTGGGGCAAGGAGGGTGGGCATGTTTTTTCTGGCCTGCGTTAGAAACGTCTCGATCCCCTCCCAGGCCCGCAAGGCCTTGCAGGAGCAGCTGGCCAAGAACAAGGAGTTGACGCAGAAGGTGCGGGTGGAGCTGCCTGAGGAGGCAGCTGATGTGCCTGAGGAGGACATCGCCTCGGTGACCATCCCCACTGTCCCTGCGGGTGCCAGTGAAGCTAATCCCTGGATGCTGGGCAGGCCCGGCGACCCAGCTGAGGAGCCTGAGGTGCCGGAGGGCCTTGGAGATGTTGCGGTGCCTGGTGCTGCAGAGAGCAAGGAGGAGGTAGAGGAGGAGGAGATGTCGGAGGAGGAAGCTCTGCTACAAGACTTTGCGCAGAAACGGCATGTGCGGCAACAGCAGGCATGGAGCCCTGAGGGACAAGGTGAGGAGCTCACAGCCACAAGCAGTGCGGGTCTGGTGTGCTGCAGGGTTGGGCAAAGAAAAGGGGGTCTGGGGGCTGTTTTCTGCCTGGTTTCACATGGCTGTCCTGCTCTCTCACTCCCTGCTTGTGGGTGACCGTTTCTCACCTGTTGCCTCAACGCATAGGTGCTGATGAGAGGGAGGCAGTTTCTGAACTGCCGGGGGACAGCCCTGTCCACCCCGTCTGTGCCGAGGAGCAGGCGAGCCTAGGGATCGAGCAGCCTCCGCAGGTCCAGGAGGAGATCTTGCTGTCGGAGCAGCTGGGCCGGGTGCGGACAATGGAGGACGTTGAGGCTCTGGCCTCAGAGGAGCATGTGGAAGAGCAGGAGAAGCCGGCGGCCACAAGAGCAGAGAAGAGAGTGCAGCAGCAGGAGGAAGGCAGAGCTGAGAACGGGCGTGCCAAGAAACCACCAGCCAAGAAGAAGATGATTAGCCTGCAGGCTGTGCTGTCTGGGAAGTCCCAGGAGGTTCAGTGCCCCAGCCTACCTGTGGTCATGGAGGAGGAGGTGAGCAGGACGGGCCTGCCCCTTGGTCCCAGGGCACGGTTGACTGCAGGGGACTGACCCTTCTCTCCACAGGAGGGTGGCATCGACCAAAGAGGGGTCATCACAGAGGCCTTCGCTGGGGATGACGTGGTCGCTGACTTCCGCCGGGAGAAGCGCAAGGCAGAGCAAGCTGCGAAGCCGCAGCCGGTGAACCTGGTGCTGCCGGGCTGGGGCGAGTGGGGAGGGACGGGATTGAAGCCCAGCGCTAAGAAAATAAAACGGTAAGTGTGGAAGAGCTGCAGCAATGTGCCTCAGCCCGGCACCAGGGCCTGACTTCTCACTTGCCTGGCAGGTTCCTGCTCAAGCCACCCCCGGTGCCTCCCAGGAAGGACCAGCATTTGCCCCATGTCATCATGAGTGAGAAGCGCAACATCCACGTGGCAGCACATCAGGTGAGTGACGCCCAGCCTCTGTGAGCGGCAGCAGCGAGCACTCCAGCATGCGGGCTGGCCCAGAACCTTCCCATGACCCATTCCCAAAACGTCCTGAATCCCTGCCCTTCTGCTTAGTTTCCAGCTTTGACAACCCCGAGGCTGGCAGGGCGATGGAGGGAGGAAGAGTTTACAGGGCTGCTCCCTTGATGGCAGCTGCTGCTGTGCGAGCCCTCCTGGGATCTGTTAGAAGAGGGGATAGAGTGAGGTGGTCAGCAGGGGGCTGGAAGCACAGCGCGAGTGGGAATCGTTGGCAGTGTGGGATGAAAGCAGCCCCTGGGATGCTGGGCCGGGTTGCAGGGGGAGTTACCCCCCTACGCTCTTTCCCCGCAGGTCAGCGAACTGCCCTTCCCCTTCGAGAGGCACCAGCAGTTTGAGCAGAGCATCCGGACACCCGTGGGCCCCACGTGGAACACGCAGCGTGCCTTCCAGAAGCTGACCGCCCCCCGCGTCATTACCCGAGCGGGCCATATCATCCAGCCCATCTCTGCCGAGGACGTCCCCGACATGGCCACTGCAGCTGGCAGTGGAGCCAAGCCGGCGCTAGAAATTGCGCCCAAGCAGCAAGAGCAGCCCTTTCGCCGCCCGTGCAAGAGAGCGCAATAGCTCTGTGCCCGTGTGTCTCCGGTGCTTGGACTGGAGCGGGCGGAGGAACCGGGAGAGGCTCCCGGTTCTGTCCGGTACCTTCTACTGCTTTCCCCGCAATAAAAACTCCTGGGCTGCCTTGTCTGTGCGGTCTGGGTGGCTGCCCTCGCAGCGCCCCGGGGACAGGACAGCTGCTGCCCTCCTGCCTGTCCTTGGGGCCCCGCGCGGGGCAGGGTGGTTTTGGCCTGCTGTAATGTGAGTGAGTGGCTGGAACAGCTCGCTCGCTGCGGGTCAGGCCGGGGAGGTACTGCTTGGGGCTGGGAGTGTGGCAGGGGCGTGGAGCAGCCGCCAGCGCTCCCTCGGGGCTGCGTTTCACCTGCCTGGGCTTTTTGTCTTTCATACCCCCCCTTTTATACATAATACAACATTTATGTATATATTTTTTTAATTTTTTTTAATCTTGGCAAAAAGGGCTTTCTCACGGCCCTGAGCCTAGCCCCAGGGCACTGCTCCTCAGGTTCACCTGCAGCTCCAAAGTAACTTCTGCCCAGCTCAAATAAACCCGATTAGCTGGAAAACGGGTCTGTAAGGTGGTGCCGCTGTTCTGCGCAGGCTGGGAGTTGGCTCCGCTCCCGGCGCAGCCACCCTGCCTTCTTCCTGCCGCTGAGCCCGGCCTCCCTGCCCAGCCCACCCCTCAGAGGGTGACGGCAGGGTGCTCAGTGCGTCTGCCACTAGCCGAGGGATGGGCCGGAGCCTTATGGCAAAATAGGGGCAGGGAGCCCCCCCAGGCCTCTCTTCCCACATGTGCTGTGCTCATGCCAGCAGAAGAAACACTCCCCAGCCCGAGCGAAGGAGCTGGAGCTGGTGCTGTTCCCGGGAAACATGTCCCTCGTGCCAGGGACACCTCCTCCCACGTTGGCACCGCAGCCTGGCCGGGGAAGCAGCCTGTCCCCTGGGCAGAGCTGCTGCCATCGCCCTTCTCCCCTGCAGCTGGGTCATACTGGGGAAGGCGGGGG
>NW_010972662.1:653867-662094 GCF_000737465.1 Haliaeetus leucocephalus
GGGGGGGTTGTCCTGTGGGGCTGGGGCCCGATTCTCCCCCCAAAACCATGCAGGGCTCTTCTGCTCTGGGTGCTGGCACTCTTCCCAGGGAGGTGGGGGCCGCCGTGGGCGTTAGCTCTGCCTGGGATGCGGGGTTGGGTGCTGCCTGCGCCGTGACCTTGCCAGGGACCCAGCCCGGGTGTTGCTGGCCCCGCGCAGCACCCTGGGGCAACCAGATAGCGCTCGCCTGCGGACGGGGCTGCGGTTGCGTTGCATGAATTTACCCCGGGCTGAAAAAAAAAAAAAAGGAAGCAGAGAGCATTTCCGTGCCGTGACGCTGGAGAGCCCCTCACTGGGCTGGTGGCCCCAGCTTGGAGCCCAGCTTCCCTCCACGCCGCCTGCCCCAAAAGCTGCGGGAAACCTTTGCCTCCAGCCCCTGGGGATGTCAGAGGGTGGGGGATAGAGGGGATTTCTTGTTTGTTTCAGTAAAAGCTGAAGTGCCCTGGAGCCAGGGGAAGGCAGTGCCCAGTGTGGGGCATGTGCAGCCCCTCCGCCTGCCCGCAGCCAGCCCTGGGCTCCCCTGCAGCCCCGGTTTCCAGCTCCCTGTGTCACCCCTGTCCCTGTCCCTCTCTGCGGTGGCCCTCCCTCGTCTGCCCCAGCTGGGCCCCCCACCCCGACCCAGGGTTCTGCCTTCCTCCTTCCCAGCCCCGGGGTGGTGCCCGACTGGGCGCAATGGGCTGTCCTGGGACCCAGGCCAGCTCCCCCAGCTCCCGGTCCTGGGATGCTCAAAGACTACCTGGGCTGGGAAGGGTTTTGGGAGGCCTCCAGGCCCAATGCCAGTCAGAGCAGAGCTGCTTTCGGGCTCAGAGCAGGGTCTTCAGAGCAATGTCCTGCCATTCAACTGTCTGCAAGGATGGGGAGCCCTGCACACCTCTCTGGCCTCTGTCCCCACACTTGACCTGCCCCATGGCAAAGGACTGTCTTCTGCCGTACGCCGTGTGTCCCCTGCACCCCCTTGGAGGGGCTGCACAGCTCAGCAGGGTCTGGCCCTGCCCCAGCCTGGGCTGGCAAGTCCTCAGCTGCCCCAGAGTGGGAGCGATGCTCCCCGCTGGGGCTGGGGTGATGATGACACCAGGGCAGTCCCTTCCTGGGGTGCAGATCCAGCAGAGGACCGAGGCCACCGGGTCTGAAACCAGCTCAGGCTTCAGCACAGCAGGCGAGTTTACGGCTGTCACAAACTGGGACCACCTGAAGCAGCGAGCGGGACCTACTGGCACGCAGCCCCTCAGAGTCCGGAGGCTGCCTCACACTGAATTTTGGCTGGTGGGTCCTGCGGCATGAGCGTGGCTGATGCTCAGCCTGTGTTGAGAGGGGACAGCTTCAAGCCGCAGAGCTGGATGTGCCTCATCCTGCGAGGAAGGGCAGCACTGGGCTGGACTGGGCTTGAACTGGGGCTTCCACTATCCAGAGATGCTTCAAAAATAAACACAGAAAGCATCAGTGTGAGCTGCTGGGGATGAGTTAGAGGGGGGACCCAGATGCAACGGGGACCACTGGTGCTGCCATGCCAGCCCCTCTGGGCTGCTCCACTCCAGCACGGGCTCCTCCAGAGCTGCTGCACTCCCGCATCAAGGGCAGCGGTTGTGCCACCCACATCCCTGCAGAAATAAATTTGCTGGGCACAGGAATGTCAGCATGTGGGGTTTTTCTAAATGAAAAACCAATTCCAGGTCTGCAAACCACTGCAGGGAAGGGGGATGCCAGGGATGCCCACTGGCAGCTCCCAGGGCAGTGGGGAGAGTGGGGGGGAGAGAAGCCGCGGCTGGGGGGAGCCCCTTGCAGGGAGGTGATTGCTTGCTGGTGGGGCAGAAATGGGCCGGGGAGCCCCACGGGGCCCTGGCGTGGAGCAGGCGCTGCTGCAGGCTGGGGACTGGTTCCCTGCGGGGACTTCCCCGGCCTGATCCTTGCCCTTCCCACGGCATGTTCCAGCCCGGCTCCCTTCCCAGTGCGGCAGCGGGGCCGGCCTCCAGCTGCCGCACAATGTGCGAGTCGGCGGGTACCAGGAGCTCCGGTGCGGGGAGAAAACCCCCCATCCTCGCCAGCCGCCTCTTCGGCCATGCGGTAACCCCCCCGGGAGCCGCGGTGCGAGTGCGCACGCCTTCCCCCGGCTGCACGAGCACCGCGTCCCTCGAGAGAGCTGTGAGCGGCTGCAGTTTGCTCTTACTGGCCTACTTTCTGGGCTACGTCAAAGCCAGGCTTACAGAGCCGGGAGCCTCGGTGAGGGCGGCCGAGCTGCTCCCAGTGCCAGCAGGGAACAGTGGCTAATCGCGGCCGTGAGCGGCGGCGGTGGCTCCCAGCCTGGCCAGCACCCATGGGTGCTCGGCCCCGGGGGGAGCTGGCAGCAGTCATGGGCAGGGATGGGCAGCGCTGCGGTGGGGCTGTGCCTCTCCCGGTGTGGCATGCCCGGGCCGGGCATCATGCCAGGGAAGTGGCACAGCCACTGCTGGTGTACCCCCCCGAGCCACCCTGGGGCAGGGACCCGGCCGGGGAGAGCCGACGTCCGAGCCCAAGGGTCACTCCAGCTGCCAGGGAGCTGCTGGTGCAGCCGGGCTCCTGCACCCACCATCCCAGGAGACCAGCAGGAGCTGAATGAAAGTAAAAGGCAGATTTAAAATCAACAAATAAAAGGCTTTTGGTAGTTGGTTTTTTGTTGTTTGTTTTTTTGTTGTTTTTTTTTTTTAATGCAGCTATAAATAACCTGTAAATTATTTCATCTGGGGTATTTCTGAGGGTGAAAGCTTGGCCCTCTGGCTTCCCACGCCACGGGATGTGAGTGCAAGCACTGGGGCCATCACGGGGCCACCCCGGCTGTCGGGGGGGGGAGGGGGAGTCTTGCACCCTTGCTCACTGGCATCGGGGGATTTCCATGTCCCTGAATGCCTCCGCCCCCCCATGGCGTAGGAAACGGTCCTCCCCAGAATGGACCTGACCGAGCCCTGGGGTGGGAGAGGGGGTGAGCCCCCCCAAAACCCGACGGAGGCGGGAGGCTCTGCTTGGCACAGTGCAGAGAGGATGGGGCAGGGGAGGCAGATTTTATGTTGGTATTTTAGGCACAGGAGCGCTCCCCTCAATTTCCCTGTCTCTCCTGCCCCCGTGTCGGGGACGGGCGGCCTGCACTCCGTCCCCTGCTCCCCCAGCTCCCCTTCGGCCTCGGAGGTGGGTCCGGCTCTCCTCCATCACCCCGCAGCCAGCGGCACCCCCAACCTTCCCGCTGTGGGCACCCGGTGCCCGGCCGGCACATCCCGGCCTGCACGGCCGCCGCAGCCGCGTTTCCGTGGAGATGGCATCTCCCGAGCCCGCACAGCCTGAGCGGGAGGGTTTCCATGGAGATGCCGTATCCAGCACGGCACAACCTGAGCAAGAGATTTCCGCCGAGATGCTGTAGCCGGGACCCTCGCACCCGCAGCGGGGCCGTTCCCACGGAGGTGGGTGGCCAGGGCCCGCGGCAGCTCCCCGGGTGGCATGCGGTAGCACCCCACCGCTTCTCACCCCAAGTTTGGTGACAGGCGCTGGGACGCGGACAGCTGCCGGCTTTGAACAGTCGCTGGGGCTGGAGCAGCTGCCAGCCTTGTCACCCGTCCGGGGTGGGGACTCGGTCACCTGGCTCATGTTATAATGTCACATTCTGGGTCTCCCAGAGGTGACGGGTCCCTGTGTGTCCCCAGCTGCCTGGGGAGAAGAGGGGGGAAAGTCCCTGTATCCGCCCCCCCCCGGTGACTTTGTCTCAGCTGCCACCCTGCAACTCCCACAGTGATGTGCTGGGCACATCGGGGCCAGGGAGGGACATCAGGGCCACCGGGCAGGGAGCGGGGCACCGCGCTGGACCCCCACACCTGGGGAAACCAGGTAGCCAAGCCCCGAACCAGCAGCATCCCAGAGCGGGGGGATGCCTGGCCAGGCTCTGGCAGAGCCACAGCACCAAAAGCCTCCTGGGAAGGGGGGAAATGAGGGTCCCCGATGGGGCGGGTTTGAGGCAAAGCCAGGGGGGTGGTGAGGGGAGGCTATTCAGACAGACGTCCTCATGGCAGGCGGCTGTGTGGTACGTGTACCCTGGCCGGTGCTACAAAAGCAGCTTTCTTTTAAATGCAGCTACCGCAGAGGTCGCAGTCATTCGTTCCGCACACAGCGAAATCCTGATCAAAAGCCAGCCCCGGCCGCAAAGACGAGGAGCAAGAAGCGTGGAAGCGCCGCTGGGACACGCTCGTGCCCGCTCCGTGCCTGCAGGAGATGCGGGGCTGGTTTAGCCCACACCAGCCCTCCCCGCCTCGGCCCCCTCTGTGCTCCCCGCTCCGCCGCCTCCGCTCCCTGCCCGACCTTCCTCCGGCTGCCCGCGTCCTGCCCCAAGCCAAGGCCGGCCCTGAGCCTTCGCGGGGGCTTCCCGACCAACGAGCGGCAGCAGCTGGGTCCTCCCCGCATCCCCGTGCGGAGCGTGGCTGCCCTCACTGCTGTGGCTCAGCGGTGGGGAGCTGCAACCTGGAGGGAGCCCGGGTGGGGGGGGTGATGCCTGCTGCTGAGCATCAGTGGCCACTCCAGCCTTCAGCTCCTGGGGGGTCGCAGGCCCCCATGCAGCCTGGCCATCCCAGGGGCTGCTGGCAGTGCTTTCAGCGTCTCCAAGCACGGGCTGTCAGACGCAGCGTGTGTGTCGTGGTTAAAGACTGGCTCTCTTTGTCTCCGGTTACAATTAGGAGCCCTCGGCGGCTCCCGAAGTCGGACCTGGGGGGCTCGGGGCTGGCGGACGGATAATGAAGGAGCTGGGGATCTGATGCTGCAGCCCTGGGGCAGCAGGGGAGCAGGGGCAGGCCCAGCTCTGCACGCAGTGAGCAGCTCTCCGGAGCTTCTTGCTGCACGGTCCCCAGAAAGGGGCTGGAGCAGAGCCAGGGCTCCCTGCGGGCACCCCTCCTGCCCCTGCCAGCCCCGCTGGGCTCCTTGCCTGTTATCTGGGGCTCCTCAAGCACCCCAAACTCTGCTCATCCACTGCATCCTTCTCCCCTCCATTACTTTGCCCTGCCTGTTCTTGCCCAAGCTGCCAGCTCTTCCCTCGGCTCCCAGGCACAGCAGGGCTCCTCCCCGCCTTATTCCTGTGATCCCAAATTCTCACCCATCGGCGGTGTCCTCCCAGCCCAGGGCTTCTCCTGGGGATGCTGCAGAGGAGGGCAGCAGAGGCAGCGTGTTGACTGCTGACTCCCGGCTGCACCGCTCACCGGAGGCAATGCCTCATTTCTCCACGCTTCTCCAGCCAGCACAGAGGCCAGTCCCAAAAATGCCCTCTGGAGCATGTGGGGAGGAAGAGGCCAGCCCTGAGCTTCCCGTGGAAGGTCCAAGGTGAAGCAACCCAAAGCCTCAAGCCATGAAACCCCCTTCCCAATGCAGAAGCAGCATTGTGTCGGCCCCAGTGGCTGGGTTCAAAATGTCAACCTCCGAGCCCGTAACAAAGAGATTCAGTTTCTTGTGCAGGAGGTGGGACGCCATCACACGTCTCTCCTTAGAACCTGCTGCAAGCTCCTTCAGGGAGCTGGGGGAAGAGGGGCTGCACAGCACAACAGCGGGAAGCAGCCTGGCCCATCATGTCCCCAGCAGGACTCGTGGCCTTCCTGCCCACTCTTTTCTGTCCCCCAGGCGCGAGCAGGCAGGAGGAGAAGGCAGCTGCTCCGACGAGGTTGTCATCTTTCAGCTGCACCTTCAAACATGCCGCAAAAGATGTTTGTCACTGGAGTGGGGATGGCCCGTGGAAAGCGGGAAGGCAAGGTCTGTCGTTAGAGCTGACGCCTCTCATCGGTGTTACTACGCCAGTAAAACCCAGGTGAGCTGTCTGTCCACCACGGATGGAGCAGCACAGAGGCTCCTTCTTCGGAGCAGAAGGAAAAGCTCCAAGAAACCCAGAGAGAGACCCCCAGACCCTGTGGCAATGGACGCCTTGTCTGTCCTAATGGGAAACCCCCTCCCTGGCCTCGGGGCTGGTTCCTCCATCTTCCCAGCGATGCCCAAGCCCTGAAGCTGGGATGTCCAATGCAGGGCCAGCCCGGTGACAAGGCGCTTGTGGGGTGGACAGCTGGACGTGGAGTCACAGCACACGCGAGGTATCACCCCCATTGCTCTTCTCCTGGCGCCAGGAGCTACAAGCTGACCCCACCACCACCAGCTGCCACCACCCTTGCGGGAGGAGAAGGCTCCGAGTTGCCCTGCCGAACCGGAGGTATCTGTTTGCGTCTCCTGGCCTAGCAGCCCAGCTGGAGAGGCGGAGAGCCGCTTGGGGACAGGCAGAGAGACCGAAATGGTCCCCAGACAGGTTCGAGGTCTCCCCACCTGGGGCCTGGCAGCGAGAGGAGCGTGCCGTGTGCCCGCGGCGTCACTGTGGCCAGTGCTTGGCTGGGTGCGTTAGCCAACGCGTTTCCCTTTCTGGCTTGGGGAGTAATGCGGATCCTGCCCAAAAACCAGAGGGAAGGGGCGAAATAAATAAAAAGAAGAAACAAAATGAAGCCGGAATAACAAAAGCAGCAGCAAGGTCGACTGCAGGCCAGGTCAGAGCCAAGTGCTCGAGTTGTGATGGCTCAGGGGACCACAGCAGGCAGAGGACATGCAGCCCCTTACATCTGGGGACCACCCTGAGCACTCGGAGAGCACTTGGGTGCCATCGGACCTGCGGAGTTTGGCAGGTGTCCTGCTGCCTGGGCAGGCAGCGCCGAGGAAATGCCGAGGCAAGGCAGCAGCCCAGGGCTGTCCGCTGCTTCCCGCGCTGCCCGTGGCTGGACAGGCTCCCGGGAGATGTATCCCTGAGATGGAGGCGAGTTAAAATGAGCCTCCAGCTCCACCCGTCGCAGGCAGCCTGGCTTTTTTCTGTTGAGAAGTTACTGGTGCGTGTTCCCGATCGTATTTTTGCAGTGCGGATTGGTAGATAATTCATGTTGGCCTTTCTGCAAGTTAGTCCATGGCCACCGTCCGATGAACCACACTCCCCAATGAGGGATGCTCCTTATTCCCCAAACTTTCCAGTTTCCCCGGAACACTAACGTGAGAGCCACAGAATTTTTCAGCACCACCTTTTAAAGCTCCTGGATGCAAATTATCCCATCCTGAAGACGGTAAATTGTGAGTGGGTTCTAATTAAACCAGGAAGGAGCAGAGTGATGTTAGAGGATGCGATGGTGGGATGCAGAGCCCTCCCGGCCGGCACCCTCCATCCCTAAGCGCAATTCCTGCAGGGATGGGGCGAGGCCAGCTGCAGGATGAAGCCATTACTCAAACCGCCTGTTTCTAATTGCACCAGGATGCAAATAAGGTAGGTCCTTATAAACCCGGGGCCGGTCGTGCGCCTGTTGCAGTCTGTGCCAGCCTGGCTTCCTAACCATCTGCCCAGCCTCCGAAACGCCTCTTTGAGCATCTTATCTGCCCATGGCCTGGCTGGAGGCAACAGGTAGGAGAAGGTATGGGTGTCACGGGGGAGAAACTCAGTAATTTCCCTCTGCAGGAAGGGTGTCCTCCCTCCCGGCCTTCCTTGGCTTCATCCTTGCTCTCCGCCTTCCCCTAGTGCTGCCAGCCCCTGGCATTTCACCCTGCTACCCTTTGCAGCGCTGCCTGCAGTTACCGAACCTCACCCCAACCTGCACACCCTGCCCACTCAGCACCATCCTGCCCGTGGCCCTGTGCCCCAAACCACCCCCAGACCGTACTCGCGCCCCCAAAGGGGCAATGTGCCATCTCCTGCCCGAGGCTGTTGCGGCCTTTCTGGCAAAAAAAAAAAAAAAAAAAGAGCTCGATCCCTTCCTAAGGTATTTTTTTTCCCCCTTCTCAGGCAGAGGCAAGGTTTGGCGCTAGGGCGGCGGAGGGTGCTCCCGGCAGCAGGAGGTGATGCCAGGGTGTGGGTGCCACCCTAGATGTGCCAGCTGGGGGAGACACCCCGGTCGCCCGTGCCCTATGGGATAAGCCCACCTCTGGCACGGCCCCGGACATCACACATGCCGAGCTGAGAAGAGACTTTGCCCTCGGACAGGCCAAATCCGGGAGAGAAAACGCGCCCCGGAGCAGAGCGGTGGGGTCCCGGCCGCACCTCCGGGAGCAGCACCGCACTGCAGGGGACCCCACGGGCACGGGGAGGGGGCCCGCCCGGGCCCCCCGGCACTCACGATGGGGCCGCGGTGCAGGAGCAGTCCGACCCCCCCCCGACGCCCCAGCACCCCGCAAGCCCTGCCGG
>NW_010972662.1:663728-671574 GCF_000737465.1 Haliaeetus leucocephalus
ACGTCAGGCTGGGTTCGGGCCGGGGCGGTGCCGCTCCGCCGCCGCCGCCGCCCCCCCCGAGCCCGATTGCGGGTGCGGTGGGGGCGGCCGTGCCCCCTGCCCGTGCCCAGGGTGATGGTCGGGCAGCGGCAGGACCGGGCAGGAGGAGGAGGCGCTTCCTGCCGCCCTCGCCGGGGAGGAAACCAAAACTCCTTCGATGGAGTGTGTCGGTACTCGGGAGGTTTATTGCTGGCTCCTCGGTGAGCAGCATCGGTACCTTCACCCAAGCGTGGGTGAAGCCGGTTCAGAAAAGCACCGGGAAAAGGTCTTTCAGGCTAAAATAAAGAGGAAGCAAGTTTCTCCTCCTTGCAGAGCATCCGCTTTCCAGCACCCTCGTCCTTGCCGGCCACCGCTGGAGTTAGGGGGGGGATCTGCGTGAGGGAAGGGCCGGTGCATCCCGCGCCCTTTGCGGCTCATCTGCATCTTTTTTTGCCATGCCTGCATCATCCTCCCCTTCCCCACCCTGCCTTTTTCGTCGCCAGCCTTTGGGTTTCGCTGGTGCCACTGCAGTGCTGGGGGCTGCCTGGTACCTGTCGAGGGCACCGGCTCCGTCGCTGTCACCTGGCTCTGGAGATGCGTTTCCGGGAGGGTTTCGGAAGGCAGGCTCTGGCGTGGTTTGGCCTTCAGAAGGAAGCCGATCTTGGGATCCCTGGGCTCTGGCGTGCCAGCTCTTCTCCTGGGGATGGGAGGCTGTGCTCCCGTTGCCACGTTTCGGACGATGCGCACCTTCTCAGATACAAAATTTTTTAACGCTATCTGCCCTTAGTGGCTCTTTTTTTCAGTCCTTGAAAATAGGCAACAGTGGGCTTCCGTGGGGACAGCCAGGTTGTCTTGAGTGAGCGAGGGCTTGGTGACACCAGCCATCCAGCAGCTAGGACTTATTATTAAAGGACTATTGAACATGCAGCAAACTTTTTTTTTTTAAATGAGGATGGATTTTGCCTTTTTTATTTCCAATTCATCGCGCTGAGTATCTATAATTACTTGCGGTGTTGCTGTGTCTTTAAATCAGCTTAAGCAAATGCGTGTAGGCAAAGCCTGGCTCAGCTCCGCAGCAGTCGGGGCTGCTGTGTGGCCGGTGGGAAACCCAAACTGAGCTTGGGGCTGCCGTGCGGGCCACGGGCTGGACCCTGCACCTGGCACTGGCTCCCACGTAGACGGGCAGTGGAGGTGGCCCAGCTAGATTTTGTTCCACACTAGCTGTTCCTGGTCAATTCTGCTACAGTTTCTGACCTCTGCCTGAGGGGTAACATAATATAAGATAAACTGTTTCCTTCTTTTCAGTTTTCCTGTTTAATTTTTTCCCTTGCTGTGGATCGTGCCCGTTGTGAGTCCTGTGAGAGGGCTGTCATGGTTTTTTACTTTAATTTTTTATTTAAATTCTTTTTTTTTTTGCAAGCGGTTTGCTTTAAAGGGCTTTTCTGAAGCCATGCTCAGAGCTGAATCCCTGTTAAGGGATCTCGGGCAACTCTTGGGATTGGCACTTGCTCTGGACCTCTGTACCTCAAATGGACGCCTAACAATCACATATAAAAACAAATATAATTTCTTGCCTGTGTTACTAATGGCAACGAAGATTGCCAAAGTGAATAAACTATCGCAAGGGAAGGAGACCGTTCCCGTTGACACAGGCCGTTTCCTTCTGGCCCGTCTGAGCCCCGCTGAACGAGCCGCAGGGGCACGTGCTGCCTCATGCCGCTGCTTTTGCTCCCATCGAAGTAGCCGGGTTGCAGGCAACGCGCTCCGAGCGGCGAGTCCCGCTTGAGTTTCCAGCAGCCGACCTAGTTTTTTATTTTGTAGCCAGCCGGAGGGGAAAAAATCCCCTGCCTTCGAGGTTTTGCTGCTCTCTGGGAATCAATGTTATAAAGGTATCTCCTGCGGGTGTGTTTCCAGGGTCAAAGTGCATCCCTCCCGGCCTTCCACAGTGCCCCCTGGCCAAAGGAACCGTACAGCACCTTGGAAAGGCAAGCGACCGCGTCCTCCCCGTCTCTTGCTGCAGAGGGACGTGTTGGGCTTTCTCATTTTCGTTACCCTAAGGCTGGGAAGTCTCCCTTTCCTTCCTCTGTGCCGTTGGTCCGTTTAACGCAGCAGCCAAGAGTGCCGCCAGTGCAAAAGGAGGCACCGCTGACGGGCAGTGTTTTACCGTGCCCGTATAAAGGCCCCAGAGCCCAGCCGAACGCATCGCTTTGTCTGTTGAGCTGCACCATGTTCCTACTGACGTGATCCACAGTGGGATCTCCAGAGCTGGCCCTTGGCCTCACGAGGCTCGTGCCGCAGCTGCCGCTCGTGCAGCGGGGAAAGGCGAAGCTGCTATTCGCCCCGGGAGAGCTTGTGCCATCGTCTGAACTCCAGCTGCGGTGCACGTCGCTGCTCGTTGGGCCTTTGCTTGACGCCGTCAAACGGCGCTCTCCTACCTGCATTGGGGGATGAGATGCCTGTCCGGAGCCCAGGCGGAGGGAAGTCTTCCGCTGGGGGATTTTAGGAGTCTGGCTGCTGGCATTTCAGTACCTGTCATCTTGTGCTTGCCTAGGCAGGGTGCAGCTGAAACAGTGGCGATCTGTTGGCACATAGCTCATGTGCTGGTGCTGGGATCAGGGAGAGGGAAGGTAAGCATCTTGAAATCCAAGTTGCTTTAGTACTCAGAAACGTACAGAGCAGGAAAATATGTGAAAAGCTTCTTGGGGGGTCAAGGCAGCACGGTCCTAAAGCAGAATGCATTTGCACTGTGAAGAAGTGGCTGGCACAAGTTGTCTCTGTGAGGAACTGGGAAAAGCCCCCTTTCTGTACCTGTGGGTCTGGGTCCACCCCAGCTGCTGTCAAGGTGGATGCCTGTAGAAGATCGTGGCTCTGGTTGGCCTGATCAAAGCAGTTTGAAAGTGGGTTAGATCAGGTGGCAACGCAGATGTGACATCTGTTAGGGCAAACCCCGACAGTACCAAACCTTCTGGTAAAAAAACAAACTCTTTGCTACCTGTGGCTGGAAGTTAGGTGGCAGCCCAGAGAAGTTGCTTTATGTATTTGCCAATGGAAGCGATTGAGAAGCTGAGTGTTGAGTCAGGTCAGGGAACTGATCTGGCTGAGGAATCACTGTTATTTGCAGGGGGAGGCTGGCTTTCAGCGGGATAGCTTGCGAATCTACTTTGTAACTCCCGTACCCCTCTGCTGCATTAACGCTGGGATGGGAGTGTGAGGGGCAGTGTTGCAGCAGAAGACTTAATTAGGAAGCCTCACCTCGGGCAACTCAAGTTAGGATCCCTGAGAGCCGGGGAGCCGGCAGGATTTTAACAGGGGTCAGCATGGAGATTACGTGGGCTTAATTCTCTTCAGCTGCGTGGGAGCTGGTAGGTGAAGGCAACGGCAGCCTGTCCTGCCACCCTCAGCTCGGCCTGTGTTGAAACAACAGTTGTCTTGGCGCTGTTGGGATTTTAGTGAAAGGAGGAGGATTTGTCCAGAGATAACTATTAGAAAACATCCATTCCTGAAGAACTTCATCTCAGGACAACTTGTTTCCATCGGCTGTACAGCAGTATTTCAGAAGAGATAGTAATTTCTTGACTTAGCTACACGTGGAAGTTCCGTTGGATTAAGTCATCGCTAACCTGAGTAAAAGCATGCTTTTACTGTAAGGAAAACATCTTCTGCTTTGCTTTTTCTGGAGCCTGGAAGAGACTGGTTTGCAGAGTAGCATCCCCTCCTTTTGCAAAACAATGAGAGGTTTTGCCTTAATGAACAAAAAACCCCCTTGCTTTTAATTCACCACATTAGTTTCACTGAAAATCTCTCCTGAGGGCTTGTTGTTGGGGTGAACGTGTTTGGTACCTTTCTTGCTCACAATTCTTAGAGGACGTTTTGTTTTGAGAGATGAAGGAGCTTTAATATCGCATGACGAGCTTCTCCATGCAAAATGCTGTTCTTATTTTGTTCTAAACTAGTTTTCTTTGGAGTTAATTAGAATTGGCTGGGCACCTATTTAGCTAAATCAAAATAAGACTGTGGTTTCATATATACTTCCTTTGGCAGATGTAGTGGATTAAGCAGATTCTGTGCCAGGCTGTGCCCTCTCTCCTTCTCGGTGAACCTGATCTAGGAGCTAGTATGGGTTAAAATCAGTCCAGCTGGTGGGGGTGGGGGGAGGTTTTAAACAGAGATCAACTCCCTGGTCAAGTTTACTGGGACACTGCACAGTTTCAGTGACATGATTGAAGGGGTGAGGGGAGAGAAAGGCTTCAACAGTTTCTTCAACATCTTCTTCTACTCGAAGACAGGCATGTGAAACCATGCCCTAGTTGTGTTCTCCAAGGGGTTCCTACTAGTTTAATTACATCCATTTAAAGTTGCTTCAAGCTGCACCAGTGTAGACGAGAGATTTCCTCGGTTTCCTTGTGTCAACTCGAGTGAAAGTGTGTTCTGACCCAGGGAGGCTGCAGTTGCTCTCTCTGGTTTGGTGTTGCATCGGGAGGCTGCTTATCCCTGCGTTTCTCAATAAAACTTCCTGGTCTGCCTTCTTAAGGATGCTGTTCTTTCACTGTTCGCTCTGGTTTGTGCTTGACACCACGTCTGTTGTTTTCCCTCTGTTTTATTCTTTCTCTTACTTGAAATCTTGGTTCTTTTTCTCTTCTGTTCCTTCTTCATTCCCTGTGAAATGCCTGTCTTTGGCACATGTCCCACATTGTCCGTAGAGGATAGAGGCCAAGAATTCACGAAACAGTGTCTATCTCTGTTGCTATGTCCTCACAGCTCTCTTCTCGTGGCCGTCGTGCCTCCTCTGTTGACCAGCTCTTACTTGAGTACTCAAAACATACTGTTTCTCCCAGCTCCTTATACCACCCTGTTATCACCTTTCCCTTGCCAGACCTATTCTCGGGTTACGCCTGATCTGTGCTTCTTTGAGGCTTCAGCTTGTCTCCAACCCCTGTTCCACGTCGTGCAGCCGTACGCATCCCCTTCCCCCGTTGCACAGAAGGTCCCTTTTGATTTCTCCCAGAACATCTGTCCTGCCACTGTGCTCAGGGGCAGAACCTTTCTCCTCCCCTTCTTTCAGTTTAGCCTAAGATGGTGAAATCCCCGCAGATTGTTTGTTCCCCTATTTCCTTTATGTTGCATTTCTCTCCAAGCATCGAAAGACTCCTCCCCTTCCTGCTCCAAGCCACCTCTCATTCTCTTTGGGTATGACCCTGCTCTCTGTCTTAGCGTCTGCCCGGCTCCCCCTTCATTATATAGTATTTCTTCCATCTTACAGCGTGTGTCTTTTAGCAGGTTTCCCCCTCTTCTCCTGGCCTCTGATTTCTGTGGTCTGTTTGCTCACTTGTGCCCTCGTACGTGCAGACGGGTCTGTCGCTTCTTTTCTGCAAACAAGCTGCGTTGCCCCGATTCTCCTATGTGCCTGGCCCTTCTTTTCTGTCTGGAGGATCCCCACTGGCATGTTTGGGCTGAGGTGAGGATACCTGGCAGGAGCTGCATTCAGAGTCGTCATTCAGTTCCACAGCTCAATCCCTTGAGCTGCTGGCCGGTAGATCCCTGTGCAGCTCGTTTCAGTGTAAATGGATGGTGCAAGCTGCTTCTTGTCCCGTTCAGAGCTTGTGTCGCCAGGAGTTAGTCAGGGAAAAGAAAACTGACGGAGATTTGGGATCACGTGTCACTTCCAGCTTCTTCCCACTCTCACCCGCTGCACCAAGTACATTGCCATGGCTCTGTGCTTGCTTTATCTTTGTGTGTTTAGTATTTCTCTGAACCAAGAACCTCTTTGACAGCATGTCTGTGTTTTGCAGTCAGTCCAACTCGGTTCGACCGACTCCACTTGTTAGGACAGTAGATCCTCTCTTCCTTCATTGCTTTTTCCTTGATACGACTTGGGCAGCAAAGCTGCCTTAATGCTCGAACACCCAGTGCTGCACGATTGGCTGCAATGTTCTCCCTCAAAAGCTCCACCCAGCCGACCGTGCGTCTTGGATGCTCGCAAATCTCTGGATTTCCTCATGTTTTCCACCCGTAACTCCACTGAATACCAGCACCTTCCTGACAGAGGGAGGGGATAATCACTTGATGGCACTGTCTGACGGCACTGCTGGCAAACCTTTGCTCCCCTCCAGGGTCCCCCAGCTGCCTCCTTGTTTGAGGCTTTCCCCCTTGAACCCACCACGTGCTGGTTTATGAAAGTCATATGAAGCCTTGGGGATGCCAGCATTTTAACAGACCATCATCTTGGGTAAAGCTCTGTCTTGAGGCTTGCTACCCGGTGCTGGAGGCTCCTCCAGAGGGAGAAGAAAAGTGGAGGAATCTTTCGAGGGATGCGTATGTGTGGGAAGACACCCGTGTGAAACCCTTAGGGTAGCCAGAGGCTTTCTG
Organism: Haliaeetus leucocephalus; assembly: GCF_000737465.1. NCBI lineage: Eukaryota > Metazoa > Chordata > Aves > Accipitriformes > Accipitridae > Haliaeetus > Haliaeetus leucocephalus. The sequence goes on from NW_010972662.1 coordinate 670,113, forward strand.
GCAATAACGTTGTTTAATGTGAGGATGAGTGGACTGTGGATTCTGTCCCAAGGTGCTGCTGATTTCTTCCAGCCCTCTTCCAGACAGACATGTAGCATCTCGGGCGCTGTACCCCATCTGCCTGGCAGGGAAGCTGGGGATGACGCTCTCTGAAGCACGGTTGAATGTGAGCATTCTGGGGAGAGTTACCAATCCTCTGTTTTTCTTTTGTAGGCAGAGTGGCCCCTCGAGCCCCAGCAGGTCTCAGTTGGTGACGAGCAGCTGTCATGATCTCTACGGCACCTCTCTATAGTGGGGTGCACAACTGGACCAGCACAGAGCGGATTCGCATGTGTGGCCTCAACGAGGAGAGGTGAGGTGCGTGGGTGGCGTGATAGAGGAAGGAGGAAGAGAGCGGAGAAAGTGAGTTAGGGATCTGGAGAGGTTACAGGAAGGGAGCTGGTGCTGGCTCAGCCCGTTCTTACTAGGGTGTAAAATGGACTGAGATGCGAAAAAGCCACAGGGAGGGGATGGATGTGTGATCAAATGATGGCATTCTGCAATGGTCCCCACATCCCGTGCTCCAGCGAGGAAGGCTCCCAAGCAGAGTGCGCTGGAGGTCTCTGCAGAGGAACCATTGGCTGTGCGTAGCTGTATTGCCTCCACGGCACTGGTGGGTGATGAGGCCAACTTGTCTGTCTGCACGTGCTATTGGCTTCACCAGACCTGTGCTATTAACTGCCAGGGGAGGGAAAGAGCTTGACCCACTGCGAGCCAAGCCGCTAAGAAGAGCTTTCGGTGACCCAGGAGGGTTAGTATAGACCAAATGATTAGATGGGAGAGTTGTGACATGCCACCAAATAGGAGATTAGGGAGGATTAGTGGCTGGGAGGCAGAATCGATCAAGACGAGTTCCTGGCCCGCCCCGTGGCATTGCATCGCCTTTTTATTCCCACAGCTCTGGGGTCTTGTTTTTGAAACTGATCAGTTTGTGGCTTCCTTGAGGAAGACTACCTCTGTTCAGCGCATTTGTGGTAGCCAGAAAAGTTTTACGGGCTCAAAGGCGGTGTGTGCCTGTCATTCCTCGCTGCGGGTGTTGAGGCTTTTGGTGGCGAGTCTTCCGAGGGCCAGTCAGAAGAGCGGCAGGACAGGGAAGAGTCGAGACTCTCGCTCGGGGCAGAAACGCGGGCAGAGATCATCTTCAGCCCTCAGCAGCCGCTTGGCCCGCCGTGTGTCCCTCAGATAAGCGCCGGGGATGGCGTTGCCCTCTGCCTCTCCTAAACCACTTGGAGCTACTCCTAGTTTACAATAAACGTTTAAGTTTGGGGCGTCTGAGCCAGACGGGCAAACCGGGCTGGCTGCAGCCGAGCGCTCTCCCTTGGCTGCCGCCCCCGCGGGAGGAGGCTGTCGCACGGGGCGGCCGTGCTCTCCCCGTCCCCTACGGCTGGGGGTCGCGGGCTCCTCCCCGCCCCCCCCCGCCCTA
>NW_010972662.1:671584-693177 GCF_000737465.1 Haliaeetus leucocephalus
GGGGCCTGCCGCCGCCGGGGACCCGAGCCCCGGCGGCTGCGCTGAGGCGGCCTGGCCCCGGCCGACCGTTCCTTCCCCGCACCGCGCCGCAGCCCGCCGCGGCGATCTGATCTGCCCTCGCTCCTGACAGTCCTCTTCGGCCTGCTGTGGCCGGGCCGACTTGGGAGGCCAGGCCGGAGAGGGCCCTGCCAAACCGCCGCCGAGGTGGGCGGGAGGGCAGGAGCCCCTCGCGGGGACTCGGGAGGGTCAGCGGGGGCTGCGCTGTGGCGGTCGTGAGGCAGCCCGGAGCGGGGTCCCGGTGCTGGGGATACGGGAGCCCGAAGAGAGAGCTCGCTCCCGCAGCTGGTGTCTGTTACTTTGTTGTGAAAGCCTGGGAGGTAGGGGAGCAAATCCAGAAGAAACCGCGTCATCAGCAGAAACTGAACTTGAGCTCTTTTATCCTGGCACCAGCAGCCTGTCTAAATGACCCTTAAAGACCAGAGAATCGCCACCGGTAGATGCTGCTGGGGCAGGAGCACTGAACACACGAGCACTGCCTCCTGTCCAGTCTTCTCTGGATCATAAGGACAGCTGTCTCCTCGGTGCACCCCGTTTCTGTGGAGTTCACAGTCCTTATCCTGAGTTCAGGCTTTCCGCTCAGGAACTGTCTTCCAAAGAGAAAGGGTCAGACGCGTGCAGGTCAGCAGGACAGTGCACATCCGGGTGGCTGCAAACACCCGCTGCTCCCGTCCAGGACAGCTTGAACCCGAAGAGCTTTGGTGCTGGAGGGAGATCTCCACCTGCGGCTGGAGGAGAACGGCTGGGCTAGAGCAGGGAGGAATGGGAATGAGGAGGTGCCTGTGGAAGAAGAGACAAGCAGGATGGGGCTCAGCATAGGACTGGAAACATGTGGTGGGGCAGAACAGGAAGTGGAGGGGACAGGAGCGGGTGTGTGGTGCTGGGCTGTGACGCAGCGCAGTCAGGGAGGGCTGGGCTGGCCCGTGGTGAGACCGGGGGGGTCAAAATGGCTGTGTGTAAGGAAGGTGCACAGAGTTGCTGGGCCATGGAGAAAGTCTTATCAGGCCCGTAGGAGCTATAGGGTAAGCATTTATGCATGAGGAGGTGCTATCCAGTGGGCAGAGTTTGGGGAGGGGGAGGACTGCAGTGGGCAGCAGTGCTCCTCACTCCATCAGCCTGCAGTGGCCGGTACCTGCTGTGTAACATGTGGTGATGAGGAGCTGGCTACCTGGAGCAGGCATGCTTCTTCAGGCTGCCAGCTGTGCTGCTGTCCCATGTGGAGACAGGGAGGGGTAGGATGCTGGGAGGGTATCTTGGGGTTTCGTAATCCTGTGTCTTGTTCCTCGGCTAGGAGAGCCCCCCTTTCTGATGAGGAGTCTAAAACAAGCAGCTCCCAGCACTTGGGGTCTCAAGAGTTTTGCGTCAGCAGCAGCCTTTCCGAGGTGAGCTCCTTGCATGCATGTCTGGGTTCAAGAAGGCCTTTCCCTACGGAACAGGCAAGAGCATGTACCCTAGTGGGTCCTGTGGGCCCCTTCTCAAGAGCGGGGCACCTAGGTGCAGTGTTTGCCACTTCTGCCTCTGTGTCCTGGCGGGGGGGCTAGAGAGAAGGTCCTGCCTGCTTCGCTAGGAGCCACTTGCACAGCTCTCAAGAACACCTTCTCCCTTCTTGTTGCAGGTGGAGCTCACAGCAGTCAGTGGTGGTGGCAGCAGTGCCCAGGGGCTGGATGCTGATGGCAAGGTGGAGGAGAAGCTTGGACCCAAACTGGAAGAGCAGCCACCTGATCCCAACCCAAAGCCGGAGTGTGCGGGAAAGACTCTGAAAGATGATGCCCTGGGCCCTCTGGCAAGCCAGGGGGATGGCAGAGGGCAGGAGCCTGCAATCCCCAGAGCTGCAGAGCAGGAGAGCAGTGGTGCTGATGCTGCCTGGACACCTGCAGATCCTCACAGCGACAAGCAGGCTGATGGTCCTCCAGCCTGCTCTGTGGCTCCAGAGAGTGAGCCTGCTGAGAAGGAGAAAACCACCCCAAGCACTGGAGCACAAGGGCCAGGCGTGCTGGCAGAAGGGACATTGTCTGTGGTTGTCTCCAGCTGCAACACCTCTGCTTCCACTCCCGCTACTTTTACTTTGAACAGAGTGTGCTTTCCCCCATCTCAGGCCCCTGCTATGCAAAAACTGCCCCTGTCCTTTCAGGCTGGGGCAGTTCTGAGCCCAAGCCAGTCGCTGGTGTACATCCCACCACCCAGCTGTGGGCAGCCACTCAGCGTGGCTACACTTCCAGCCACCTTGGGGGTCTCCTCCACGCTCACCCTCCCTGTCCTGCCTTCCTACCTACACGAGCGTTGCCTGCCGGGCATTATCGCTTCCCCAGAGTTGCGCTCCTACCCCTACACCTTCTCTGTCACCAGACCCTTGGCTTCAGACGCCAAAGTGGTGTCTGTGGAGGTGAACCAGCTTAGCTGCCCTTCGCCCTCAGGCGGAAGCGGTGCCCAGGCTGCTGCCGAGGGTGCTCCCCCGTCCACCGCTGGCCCTTCCCTCTCTTCCAGCCAGCCTCCGCTGGCAGCATCGTGTGGGAGCGCTGCTCCCTCTTCTGGCACCGGTGCGCAAGCCAGAGCCCCAGCAGCTCCGGAGCCGCACACACCTGGGGCTGCTGCCACTTCGCTCTCTCCTCTGAAGTCCCCTCCACAGCTGGAGCGTGAGATGGTCTCCTCTCCAGAGTGCAGCGAGATGCCTCTCGATCTCTCCTCCAAGTCCAATCGTCAGAAACTGCCTCCACCCAGTCAGCGCAAAACACCTCCTATGCCCATCCTCACACCCGTGCACACCAGCGGTAAAGCACTTCTCACCACGGTCCTGTCCAAGTCCCAGCGTGCAGCCCAGACTACGGGCAGCAGTGTCACCTCGTGTCTCGGCACCACCCCTCCCTTAGTCATCTTCCCTGAGTTCCTGCGCAACGGCGAGCAGGGCTCCTGGGTGAAGAACACCACGCTCATCAGCACCATTCCGGGCACCTACGTCGGCGTCGCCAACCCGGTGCCTGCCTCGCTACTGCTCAGCAAGGACCCGGGTGTGAGCTTCAACAGGGACCCGCGCCACCTTCCCAAGCAGGAGCCTATTTCCATCATCGATCAGGGAGAGCCTCGCAGCGCTGGGGTTCCCTGTGGGAAGAAAGCCAATCAGGTCAGCACAGAAGGACAGCAGGATCCTGCCAGGAGACATCTTCATGGCAGAGTTGTTCCAGGAGCTCCTTTGTGTCAGTCCAAGGACATCTCCACCTGGAATCCCGGCCAGGGAAGTGTGTACCCACGATGCCCCGTGAATGGAAAACCTTCCAATCCTCAGCTTCTGCCTCTCGGCTGGTCTCCTTATCATCAAACTCCCCTGCTTTCAATTGGCATCTCCACAGCAGGGCAGCTACCCCCAAACCAGAACAGCTCCTGCAAGCCAGCTGGTGCAGGTGAGCTCCCAACATTCCCGAGCGTCCAGCCCACAGAGTCCAGCACAGCCGCCCAGAGCCTGCCAGAGGGGCTGCCCAGGCTCCCACCTCAGGAACGGGAAGCTGCCACCAAGAGCAAGAGCTGCCGGGCCTTGCCCAAGCTCTACGAGGAGCCGGCCAATCCAGTCCCGTTGGATGCAGGTCCATCTCTTCAGACCAGTGCTTTGGATGTGAAAGGGGGGAAGGGGAAGCTGGACAACACTCAGAAGAGTCAGGAGTGTGAGCAACCAGAGGCTGACTCCAGTAAGGAGGGCAATGTACAGACTGAGGCTCCCCAGGGGAGCTGTAGCCTCAAACAGTTGGATGCAAAGCCCAAAAACCAAGTGTTAGCAGCGTATTTGTCCCATGATCTGCCTGCAGCTGGGCAGCAGAACCTGCGAATGATTTCAGAGGTGCCCACTGTGGCTGCAGAGAGTCAATGCAAGGAGCCAGGCTGTGAAGGCTCCCAGGAGCCACCAGCTGCAGAACCCCTGCAGTGCATGCGTCAGGTGGATCTGTGCAGGGTCAAGAAGGAGCGAGTGGAGTGTGACGTGTCATTTACTTCTGTGACTTGCCTGCGAGCTGGGACTGCTCCCCAGGCCTTTGCAGAGGTCAAGCTCAAAGGAGCAGGCCAAATCAAGCAAGAGGGCAGTGTGCGCTGCAAGTCCAAGCGGCAGCAGGATGGGGACACCAGGCAGGCCCACAAGAGACTGAAGTGCCAAGCCCAGGACAGTGAGGAGTCCCCAAGCAAATCGGGGAGCCGGAGTGTGCATGGCCGGAAGGTGGGTGGGATGGGCTGGGACTGTGGGGTTATGGCGAAGGTTAGCAGGTGAGGTGGGGGGTGAGGAGGGAGCTCTCGTAGGGGAGGGCAGCTGAGCGCACAGGGTTTTCCACCCATGCTCTTTGGCATTACCTGGCAGTGGATTAATGTACCTGTGTCTGCAGGCTATCTAGAGCAAAAACGGGTCTGGGGTGTCAAAATCACTGGAGGGCACCAGCATGGTGAGTGGGGGACAACGTTTTGTCCCTTCTCCTTTGCTACTCCAGCTCAGTCAGTCAGCAGCTCAAGCTTCAGTCTGTGTCCTCCATTCGCAGTGGCGAAAACACCATGACAATCCGCATGAACTCAGCAAACGAGAAGGCCGAACCAGCCTGGGATCAGTGAAGGATCACAACAGCCTCAGGGTAAAGCGTAAGCGCAGAAGGCCAGCAAAGACAGAGTTCCCATCTCCGGCGCACCGCGGGGACAGCCACGAGGAAGGTACTTTTGTGAATGGCAATGCGTTCTTGCAGGGTCAGTCTGCAGCTGTTCCTGTCGCCCTGATGCCCGTGGGGCCAAACCGCTGCTCCCCTGAAGCTGAACAGCTTCTGGAACTACTGGCTTCCTTTAGCGTGTTGGGATCCAAAATAGAGCTGCAGCATGATGCTGGACTGCCTTTTGCAGGCCAGTAGATGTGCGTGCACGGATCTGTGGCATGTTTTCTCAAGGCTCAGTTTTCTCCACAGGTTACCTTGAGAAGAAGCCCAAGAACAACTTTCGGGATTTCATTCCGGTGGTGTTGAGCAGCCGGACGCGCAGTCAGTCAGGTGAGTTAGTGCCAGGGGACCCAGGTGGGAGTCCTGGGCGGACTGTGAGCGTTTCCCTGTTTAGTTAGCCTTGTGCCTGTCTTCTGTCCTGCCTTGCAGGTTTTTCTTATAGATACTCTTGGCCTTTTTGTCAGCTAGAAATCCCACTCTCTTGCAGGAAGCATTGCTGGCTCTTCTGCTGGTGTGACGGGAGAGTGCGATGTGAGTGGTCAGGAGATTTTACCATTGCTGGAGGAGGATCAGGAAGAAGAGGAGGAGGAAGAGGAGGAGGAGGAGACATCCTTGAAACGTCGCAAGCTGCGAAAATCCCACAGGACATCACGCTATCATAGTCGCAGGGCCAGGGACAGGTCTCTGTCTGAGAGGAGCAGCTGTTACACGAGGAGGACCAGGGAGCTGCCCTGGAGAGTGGAATCACCCAGGCAGCTGTGGGAGCCCAATGAGGAGGAGGAAGAAGATGACAGCCACATCAAAAGGAAGAAAAGGAGACGACAGAAAAGTCGGAAATACCAGACAGGGGAATATTTGACTGAGCGAGAGGAGGAGCGAGTGGGCTACCCTCACAGGAGGCGAAAATCCAAAGCAGGTACAATCTGGGAAGGGGTTTCTGGTACCAGGCTGGGGATCGACATGGTTTTTTTTTGTTTTGTTGCTTTTTTTGTTGTGTGTGGGATTTTGGGGGGGTGTTGTAATCATGAAGTGCCATTATTATTAATGGCTAGATGTCCACAGCATGGGCTGCTTCAATTGATAAGCTCTTGTTTCAAAAATATTTACAGTAAATTTCAGAGTAGGAAACAGCAGCTTATGTGGCTAATCAAATACTGATCTTACCCTCAGATTAAGACAGAGGGCGTGGGAAAATGAGAATCGGACGAGGTAGCACAGTGGAATATTTCTGGACAAGCACGGGCCCCTGGGAGTAGTGTTCAGCATTCCTGGCTAAAGTAGAGGGACATGGAGCCATCACAATTTAACTGGGCTTCTTTATGCTTTGTCTTGCTTTATTAAGGCAACTTGCAAGCTTGCACCAGGGAGCACAAGGGAGAGAGGATTAACAAAGCTAGAGTATCTGCAAGTGATGGAGAAATCCCCCTCTCTGGTTCATATTTGCAGCTTTGCTAGGAGGGGAATGCTGTGCCACCTGCCTGTATCCTGCTCACTGCTCTACCTCTGCTTTTGCGTTTTCTCCCATAACTGCCCAGACCATGTGGTCAAACCAAAGTCTTTGATGTGTGTTTCTGTGAGGTTTAGCAGTCTCTGCGGTCCATTGTCTCTGTCCATGCAGGGACAGTTTGAGGCCATTGGAAGTAAGGCTGGGATACATCCAGCAGTGCACCGATGTCTCAGTGTGTGTGCTGACAGCTGGCTGGTAGCTCATAGCTGTGTCCGAGTGTCCCACAGGTAACTTCCGCCAGGCTTGCAGAAGAGCATGTCCAAACCAGTGTTGGGGGAAGCACTTCTGCCAGCCCTCCGTACCCTTGGGCCTTTCTCTTGGAGGTGATGTAGTGGATACAGACCTGTTGCCTTCTGCCACGTTGGTGCTCAGATTGACAGTCCTCAGAAGAGGCTGAGGTGCTGCTGAGGCGCTGTGAGAAGTAGTAGAGATGGCCGCTGTCCTCCCACCAGCTGATCTCCCAAGCTATGTTTCTGCTCTGGCACAGTTTTACCCTATTGCTGCAGTGTCTGGGTGCCTCTGTAAGACCAGGAATAAAGTTTCTGATGGACTTCCTGGCATCTTCACAGTTCAAGGGTGCTCTCGGACTGTCTCCTGCTGATGCCTGTTGCAAACAGAGCCTGAGAAGGAGGTTTGAGTGCAGCAGCATTTGGCAAGTTTTTCTCCAGGAGCTTTACCCCATGTCTTAAGAGTGTCTGTCTTCTGTCCAGGAGCCAGTTTCCCTCAGGGACTGCTTGCTCGGCCCTCAGATACGTGAGCTTCTGTATTTTGGTTTTAGAAGTTGTGGCCTAGAGCCGTTGCTAGCTTTGGAAATGAGGACCTGGGCATTACAGTGGCACTGTAAGCTGGCTGGCAGCCAGAGGAGAGATAGGGGGCCAGCCCACGTGTTTGGAGAAAGCAGACCACCGTTTCCTGTACTAGCTAAAGAATCTGCGTCGTCTTCGGGTATGAAATGCAGCGATCCACTGACAAACACCTGGCTCACTGGGGCCGAATCCCCTCCAGGAGAGGGGTAAACACAAGCAACCTTTGGTGGCTAATGCTACCTCATCATCTAGTGCACCTAAGAAACAACCAGGACCTCTAGGCTTCGGGGCAGGCACTTGGGTGAAGGAGGCTATATCCCTTTGATGGTGAAGGTAGTGCTTGGATCCATTGGCAGTGTCTCCTCTCTTTGACTGGTACCGCCTTGCTTTCGGGTGGACCACTTTGATCTGGCTGTTCCTCACCTATGAGTGCATGCCCTGGAGTTTCACTGCCGCTCAGCTACGGTTGTAGGTGTATGCATTGATGAGAGCACTGAGCCAGTGGTGTTCCTCTGTCTCCTTTAGATACTGAAGAGTGAAAATAGATGCAGATTCCTGCCAGAGGCATGTGTTGGACCTCTGGACTAGAGGAACCCACTGTCCACCTCCCCTCTGAGGAGCGATGGAGTCGCTGGGTTTCCCTCCTGCTAGGTGTGCAGGGGCTGTTGGAGTGTGCCACTTGCAAGCACAGACCATCCTGTTTGCTACGTGTTGTCTGACATGTCAGCATTTTACCCCTTTCTCTTCACGTACCAGTCAGAGACTTGGCTCTTCCTCGCCACATTCCTGACTCTTCTTAGGTTTGTGCCATTTCCTACCCATCTCCTCCATAGCCCAAGGGTGCTGTTCATTGCTGGGAAGGTGTTCCCTGACATGGACATGTGTCCTGCCAGGTGAGGTGTATTTAACACTACAGTGTTGGGCTGCTTTGCTCTAGAACACAGAGGCCCTGCATGCTGGCAGAAGGAATTGGATATCAGGAAAGGAGCATCTCAAGTCCTTGCATACTGCCATGCATTCATTGTGAAAGTGTCGCAATGCTGTAAAAAAGAGAAGGACGGTGTTACAGACAGCCCGGCAGAAAGCTCCGTCCGGTGATTGCTTCCAAAACAGCAAGCAGGCTAGTGATTGCTGTGTGCTGCCTTCTTGACAAGTATCATCGCTAAAACTTTGCTTAGTTACAGCCTGAGAGTTGTGCATGCAGAATTCAGATCTGCTGCCCCAGACCATGTCTCGTGGGTGCACTCCACTTTGTTCAGAGCAAGGAGATGTCTCTTGTTCCTTGCCTAAGTACATCCAGCATGCTGCATTGTGTCAGGGTGTGTCTAGCCCGCAGTTTTCTCCTGACCATGGCAAGTGCAGAGGCTATGCAGGGCCAGCAGTCGAGCACAGCCGCTTCCTGGACTTCAGCCACCTGGGCTTCCCCTGCATCCAGAGCAGCTAAACTAGGGCTGTCCCTACCCAGGCCTTCTACACCTTGTTTATGGGTCTGTTGTCCATGACTTTGCCCAAATCCTTTCTGGTCCTGCTGATAACACCTGCCTTCATCAACTCCAGTGGCAGTGAAGCCCTAAAGTTCCCTCCATGCTGTGCAAAGTCCTTTATTCTGTGTTTTTTAACTGATCTCTCACTCGTTTCATCAAGTGCCCTTCAGTCTTGTGCTGCAGGGTTGGGTGAACAAGATTCCTCCACTCAGCTGATCCACCCTTTTATGATTTTTACAAATTTTGGTCACGTCCTTCTCTGCTTTCTCCTCTCCAGACTGAGGAGTCCCAGTCTCTTGTAGAGCAGCTTCTCCACCCCTCAGCTGTTTTGGTTGCCTTTCTCCACTTCCACTTCATTCTTCCTGAGATGTGGAGATCAGAACACCACAACAGTACTTGAGACATGCTTGCTTTGAGATTTTATTTGTGGTTCTACCTTGGTATCTTGGCCAAACCCATTTTTCTGTGCAAGATCCATGGCCCCTGCTTCCTAGCAATAACAAGACATAAGTGGAAGTTATATGTGGTGCTTGATGTGGAGAATCTAGTCTCAGAATAATGTGGAAGCTGAAGACGCTGCTCCTGGAGATCTACAAAAGCTGCCTTGGCACTGGAGGCAGCAGTGTCCCTAATGGATGGAAAGTTTCATTTCTGGAGTTTATCCTCTTGATCCCTTGAACCAACCCACTGGGGCATCTAGCTCTTCACCTAGAAATGAAGCAAAGTCTTTGTTCCCAAACAAAGTGCCCAAAGCTGTGGAGAGAGCCTGGCTTGAGAGGCTCAGACTCTGCAAAGCTGTGTACAGATGCCTCCTCTGTCCTTTGGTCTGCACAGGTCTCTTCCTTTGTAACCTGTTTCATTCCAGCAGTGATCACCTGCGCAGAGGGAGGTGTATGGCATCATACAAGCCAAGGTGGTTATTTGTTCACAGGGCTTTACTTTCTCGTTCCATACTTTGTTTTCCTGTTGCTGTCGTGCCTTTGCTACAGGATGTTGCTGTTTCACGGAAGCAGAGCACCTGTCCTTGCATGATGCGCAGGGCTCTGTAATGAGCAACCTGCAGCTCTGTATAATGCAAGGAAGAAAAGACTGGATTTCTCTTGAGGCACCCTGGTACTTCCTACCTGCATGCATATTAATTGAAACTTTAATGTGCTACTTAACTTAAGGGGAAGATGTGAGAGGGCAAGGCAGGGTCTGGTTTTGTAGGCAGCAAAACAATGACTGTTCACAGACAGCTTAAAGGGGATACCTCCTGCATTTTCTGTCTCTCTAAGGGGTATACCCTGTGAGTCCTGCTCAGCCTCGCAGGTAGGGGAGCGCACCATTTGGCAGCATGCAGTTACCAAACTACTGGGAAGTGTGCTGACAATCTGGGTTGTTTCGTACTGGGTTCCCTGTGAGACCTAAGGAAAAGCCTTACTCAGTTGTGTGCAAGTTCCAGCTCTCAGTAGGCTTGGCCTTTTCAGAGCAGGACCGCTGTCTGTCGTTGGGTGTCCTGTGACCATGCTGAATCTGTCCCTGAAGGGGAGAATCTGTGTATTCACTCCGCTTCTACTTACTGCGGTGCCTCCACCATTGGTCTGGATTTCTGGATGTGCAGCCATCAAAGATGGGCAGTTTGTTTTGTCTGGTGGCAGAGGTCTGGGTTGCTGACCTTCAGTGCTGTACCTACAGAAGCTCCTCATTGCCATTTTTCCTTTAGATTTTAGGTACCGGAAGCAGAAGGAGCCTGTGAAGGGTAAAGGCACAGAGCTACGACTGAGGAGCAGGCTTTCCCCATCCCCCCGAAAATCTCAAGGACGCCCAGACTTTCGGAATGGCTTCTTCCTGGAGCACTCTGACAGCTCTCCTGTCCAAGAAGAGCTGGAGAAACCATCAGGAAAACGCAAATGTAAAACAAAACACCTGGCAGGGATCTGTGACGAGGGAAAGGTATGGCTTGGACTGATGAGGGGAACACGCATGGGGAGAAGAGAGAGAAGGGGACTCCTGTTAGTAAGCCATGGTGACATGTGCCAAGGAGTTGTATTCCTTTCTTTTCTAGGGGAAAGGCTGCTGGAACCAGCCCAAAATGCGCTCTCTGAAGAAGCCCCAGGACTTGTGGACACTTTGTAAGTCCCGTCGGGTCAGCCCAGGGAGTTCCCCCGAATTGCCCATGGCCCAAAACATTCCTCCTGGCGCTCGACGGCTGATTGTGAACAAAAATGCAGGGGAGACCCTTCTGCAGCGGGCAGCTCGCCTGGGCTACAAGGTAAGTTTTGGTGCCCTTTTCTACTTTGTGTCCTGTGCTGCCTTGTCTGGGTTTGTGTGTAACCAGGCCTGCAATGCTCTTGTTCCTGTAGGACGTAGTGCTCTATTGCCTGCAGAAAAAGAGCAGTGACGTGAACCATCGTGACAACGCTGGCTACACAGCTCTGCACGAAGCCTGTGCGCGAGGCTGGATCGACATCCTCCACATTCTGCTAGAGCACGGCGCCAACGTGAACTGCAGTGCGCAGGATGGCACAAGGCAAGCCAGTGAGAGGGGAACACCTGCGGAAGCACTGAGAAGTGTGGGGGCAGGGAGCAGGGCCTGTTTTTCAGGATGAGCTGTTGGTCATCACTGGATTTGTCTTAATTCAAAACATTTGCTTTGCGAACTCTTCCAGTCTCTTCTTTTTCTGCCAATGCTTCTGTCCTTGCAGGCCTGTCCATGATGCAGTAGCAAACGACAACCTGGAAACCATGTGGCTTCTACTCTCCTATGGTGCTGATCCCACTCTGGCCACTTACTCTGGGCAGACAGCTGTGAAGCTTGCCACCAGTGAAGTGATGAAGCGCTTCCTCTGTGGTAGGTGCTAAGTCTGGGGGTGGCAGTGCTTCCATCCTTCTGTCTGGCAGCATATGGGACCAAATCTGGGTGTCAAAGGGTTTAGAAGTGCTTGAGCAGCAGGTGACTGAATAATTTTGCTCTGTCCTGACATGTATGTGTGTGTGTTTACCACCCAAACTTTAATTATAGAATTGTATACTGTTCTCCACATAAGATACAAGTCACTTTTCAGTCTTTAATGTGCAAGGAGATGGCAATGCTGCAGTCACGCAACTAAAGACAGTGCTGTGTATGAGGCTTAGAGGCACTGTTCCACAGTTCCTGGTTCTACTGCATAACCAAAGTGAACATATTTCGGCTGCCAAGTAATGATGCCTTCTACTCAAAAACAGTTCTGCCCAAATGCTGCCTGCCTGACATTGTTAGAAAGGACCATTTTGGATCCCTGTGGCCGAGAGTGAAGCATGCCTGCTCTCCGCACTGTTTGTGTAAAAGCAAGATGAGTGTTGTGGCTTCTACACAACAGCAAGGAAGAGACAGCTAGAGTAGTGGTGGTTCCAAAAAAAATCGTTTGCCAGCTGTCTGAGCTCCTCCACGCTTAAATATACATGCAGGTGTTGAAGATGTAATTTTGAACTCAAGACAACCCTAAGAACCTTTCTTCCCAAGCCACTTAGTGTTGTCAGTTGTTTTCCCTTTTCAGCTTCTATTTCATGTTCTCAGGCCCAGGGTCATGTTGTCCCCCTCCCAAGTGTGGGTACCCTTCCTGCAAGTTATAGTTCAGCTTTTGCCACAACACCTAACTGCAAAGTGGGGAAAAGCAGCAGAGGTGAAGTGGCTTACCCAGGATCAATGGATATGCATGCCAGGATTATGCTTTGGCCAGTAGATAAGCATTAACCCTCTCAATTTTTTCTCTTTAGATTACCTTTTGGATCTCCAGGGGCGCACTGATGGAGATCCTCGAACAGCATGGGACTTCTACAGCAGCTCTGTACTAGGTGAGTTCAGTCTATGCCATTTCATTTACAGCAGCAGAGCAGCGAGAAGTAATGCTAGGTAATGACACATCATTCAGTCGGGTCTGCATCCCTCCCAACTCACATCTTGGATAGACATCTTGCTGTAATGTTACATGCTGGGAGTTGCTCCTGAAAGGGACTTTTGGGGGGGAAGCTGCATGTATGGATCCCTCCAAGCAGGCTGAACACGGCATGCAAGACTAGACTCCAAGTGCTGCTGGCGATTCCTGAGTGTCTTTGGGTATCAATCCCAGAGCATGTTATTCTTGTAGCAGTTCCCTGCTAACCAGTCATCAAGATAAAACCAAGGAAGGCAGAGGACATACTTATTCCTTCAAGGTATAGAAGTCTTGAACTTCCAGGTTCCCAGAGCTGCCCGTCCCTCTCCTCCTCTTTGGAGGGGAGGCATTCATCCAGAGGAAGTCCTCTTCTTACAATGCCAGGCATTTCCCAGTGAAGGCATGACTTGTACCTTTTACTGTCACTTCCTGAAAATTGTGGTTACCAGCTTAGAAGTTTTCTTGAAATGATACAGGCACAAGGTCCACAAATAGTTCACTCTGTTGTTCCAGTTCCCCTAGGGTCTGTGAATGAAGATGTTCTGGATCCAGCTGTGGGCCCGTAGCAGACTGCAGAGTCCCTCCCAACCACTTCTGAGGCAGTGGATCAGCACTGCCAAGCCCTTCATAAAGACTTGGATTATTTATGCTGGCAAGCTAAAAGGCTGTTGATTTTAGTTGGTCACCTCCATCATTTCTGACATCCTTCTAGAAATGAAAAAAAAATCAGATACATATGTGTGTCGTGGTTTCAGCCCAGCCGGTAACAAAGGACCACGCGGCCACTCGCTCACTCCTCCTGCCCCCCTCCAGTGGGATAGGGGGGAAGACGGAGGAGAGAAAAAAAAACAAAACTGGAACCTCGAGGGTTGAGATAAAGGCAGTTTACTGGAACAACACAAAGAAATTGCAACAACAACAACGGTACTAATGAAAGAGTATACAAAAAGAGTGATGCACAGTGCAACTGCTCACCACCCGGACCCGACGCTCCGCCACTTCCCCAACGAAAGTAGAGACCACCCCCCGGCCCGCTCCCCATTTATATACTGAGCATGATGTCACATGGTATGGAATAGCTCCTTGGCTAGTTCAGGTCAGCTGCCCCGGCTATGCCCCCCACCTCCCAGGTTCCTGTAAAAAATTAACTCTATCCCAGCTGAACCCAGGACAATATGGGAGGGTGCTTTTGGTAGAGGACTTATCCTTGGAGGACCCTGATGTCTCTTCATTTCAGAATAGAAGAAATTCTGTACTCCTAAGAATGCTTTGTTCATAGGCTTTTGCACCTCAGGCATGCCAAGGAAACTGTTCAAACCACAGCCTCCTTCCTCTAGATTTCTCACTCACATTGAAGCTATCACAATCCTTTAAGAAGCAGCCTCTTTACCACAAGAAAAATAGCTATTCTTTGACTGTAATATTTTTAAAGTAAAGATATTATCCCTTTTGATTTATCACTGATTCCCACTTGGATTTCTCCGATAAACAAGGAAGGAAAATTCTGTGTGGTTTTGTGGGTAGGAGAGTTTGGCTCTCTTTGGTTACTGCAGCATGCTGAGTTCTTGGTTACCTAGCAAGTTTATGTGTTTGAGTTCTAGTATCTGCTTATGTCCCGTTCATCAGTGTCCTTTCCTCTTGAAGATCTTGGCATGGGATTGTAGACTGCCAATTCTCATACCCTCTAGGAGACCCACTGCCACATGCATGTAATTTAGAAATGTGCCATCTTGTTTTTCCTTATACCCTAATGCCTGAAATGAAACTGGTGGATCTTGGAAAAGCAAGCTGATTGTGTTTTGTTCAAATTAGCTGCTTGTTTCAGTTCTTTCATTTCCATATGCCTCAGCTTGTCTTGAAAAATCTTGTCTTGCATCATGTCTTCCCACATTTCTGTCCTCCACCCCTGTAGGCAAAAAGAAGGATTATTTTTTTCAGTAAGCAAACCATCACTGACTCTTTTGGTATTTCTTGGGGGCATGGAGGGGTATTGGGATGCCATCAGTGATGGCAGTTCACTACTCACAAGGGCCTTACTTAGACACTTGGCTAATACATGGAAAATCTCCACAGGGAGTGCTGGGGACTGAACTTCTTTTCCTTCCCGTAGACCTTAGTCGAGCTTTACAGAGTATTTCTTTATTTGAGGGTGGAAGACGACTACCTTCTCTGTTAAACATGTCCTACCTCTTCCAGTAGAACTGCACACTAAATCCTAGCCACTGTGGATGTGTCTCTACTGGGTCTCTGTCATTCACATGATACCATCTGTCAGGTTTTGTCTTCCTTCTCTCCTGTGCTACCTGAAGTTGGTTAACAAGACAGACAAATCCTGCATTGATTTGCCTGTACCCTTCCCTAGAAACATCATTTCATCCTTGCTGCAGTGGAAAGATCCTTCCAGCGTTGGTTGTGCTAATGCTCGCCTCTCAAGTGCTTCAGACTTTAACAGGTACCTCTGCACAGTGCTTGGGAGAACATAGGTACCTCCTAGACATGAGAGTGATGAGCCCTGGAGTAATATCAGCCACACAAAATGTTCTGAAAGTCCATGGCTTTGGTGTTGCTTGTGGGATATTTCTTTCTGGCTCGGAGAGAGGACAGCAGAGATCCCAAGCTGAAGCACCACCACACTGCTGTCAGAGGGTCATTCACGCTGCCCCTCCTTTTGCCCCTCTGCATGGAGCATTCCCCGTGCTGCCCTTGACACTGCCTTTGGGAGGCTGCGTGGCAAGTTGCGGCAAGGAACTAACCCAGCTGGGAAGTAATCCTTTATTCTGCCAGGTCTGTTTTCAGTGGGCACAGAAAGGGACCTTCCTTCTCATCCACACCTAGGTCAGCTTACAGCAATAGTGAAATGGCAGTTTTACAGCATTGTCACCTGTGCTTTGCCAGGCAGTACTGCAGGACACTGTGTGAGTTGGCAAGGAAGAGCAAGATGCCTGAGCCTGAGACAAAGGCCTGGTTTCTTTACAGTGATTTTTACTGAGTGTAAAAATCAGTTGGCTCAGTTATCTTCAGCAGTCACCTCGGGTTACCAAAAGCAGATACTTCCCAGGGCAGGGAAGTACCTGGTTCTGCTCTGGAGTAACTGAGCTGCTCCTAGCTGTCACAGGCAGCAAACCAGCTCAGCAGAAAACAGTCTCCTCCTTCAGTAATTCAGTCCTTCAAAGTTTCCCTTTCCATCAGATCCACCAGCTGAAGCACAAAACATTGCATGTCCCTCAGGGTGGAGGAGAAATCCCAGGCCCCTGCTTGATCTATTTCTATTCTTTGAGGCAGGAATGTTGTCCACGTTTTCCTTTAGGCCTGCAAATCTCTGGGGGCCAAAAGATAATGAAGGAAGCCAGGGTGTGGGATCTCTGAGGTCTGAGTATGGTAAAGTCATCAGCATCTTGCACTTCATGCTACTGTAGTTCCAGATACAAAGTCCCACTCCAGGGTTTTGTTCTACACCTGGGACTAGCATTGTTGTGCCTGATTGTCTCCCTGTTACTCTGCAGTGGTACAGGATGTTCCTGTTCTTGTTGCAGCCTTCACTTGGGCTAATGAACAGGACTGAGTGAGAAGCGTTTTCAGGATAGACGTTGGACCATATTGTTGCCACATTGAATGCATTTAATTCTTTTTTCCTGGGTTGCTCAAGAAATTTGAGCTTTTTCAGTGATGGCATCTGAGCTTTGCCTAGCAGTGATATCAAGCCAATATTCATGTCACTTATTTTTGTCCTATTCTACAATAAGTTTTGAAGATTTAAGCACCCTGTTTTTCTGTTTCTTAGGGAATTTTTTTTCCTTGGCAGGATTAAGAAATCGTTTCATTTTTTTCTCCGAGACCCCAGTTGAGCCTATGTCTCCTGTCATCTGCTGTTGTTTCTCTATTAAAATAACATTCTTGCTGGGTGCTGCATTTATTCGTAGAGCAGTATGGTGCGTGGAGCTTTCTCATGCAGCACACCATAAGATTATTTTTTTTTTGCAGCCTTTTCTCTCATGCGTAGTGTTGAACTTTTGCATGATTGGTTTATTTGTCTACAAGCACATTTGGTCTGACTTCTCTCTGTAGAATCTAAACTCTATTTTCTAGAAGTTTTTTGAGTTACACTGTATTATCTCAGCAGGTCAAAAACACTCTGCAAACCCAAGACTATTCATACCTCTTAATAATAAAATCCAGGCAGCAAGCTATTTTTCAACAGATGCTTTTCAGATTGGTGAATAGTAAATTTAACTGTCTTTAAATGGTTTAAGGATCAAGTGTGCTACTCTCCATCTCCTACGGAAGCAAATCCTGCTGGAGCTCAGATACCTCCTGGGACAGCCAGTTTTAAGCCAGAAATCTGTGGGGCTGGTTCTCTGAAGTCATGCTTATTGTTGTTTGGTTGTATTAGTCTCTAGATCTGCTGCACAGTTTGGTGGCACAGCCTTGCAGTCTTTATTTAGACACAGTTGCTGGCACACACCTCTGGATAACCTGCTGACAGTTGTCAAGAGCAGGATCTGCATGGGATAGTACTCAACGAGCAGAGCACAGTGCCTTCCTTTATAGGACCTGTGCAGACAAAGCATCTCATGCATCCACCTCCTTCCTCTCTGGCGCAGGTTCTTCCAGGCTAAGGACATGTGAAGGTAGAGACCAGGGGGCTGAGGCTGTTTCAGGGAGAGTCTGGGGGGTCAGTGTGTGGTTGATCCAAGAAAAGACTGCCAGTCGAAGTGGCTGATTTTGCAAGCAGGCAGTGCCTCGTCTCGCATGCGGGATCAGTCTAAACCTGAATGTTGCTGCTGTGACATAAGATTTTCTTTCTACCTAACCTAGTCATTGAGTCAAGTCTCAGTGTGCAGAGCAGCCAGTGCTTGCTCAGAATTTCTCTGAGATGAGGGGCTGGAAGGACAGCAGGAGGAGCCCCTGGGACTTGGCTCTTACAGTTGCTGTGACACTGTGGGAAGGTGCACATGAGATTGTGGTGGTAGCTGGTCCAGCTGGGCAGAGCTGTTCCCCAGGGAGTGATAAGCGCTAGCTGGTGTGAAACTGTGAGCAATACCAACATCTGTTTTGCTTGTTGCAGAGGGGAAAGATAGCATTGGATGCGATCTTCTGCTCAACCCTCCAGGAAGTTCAGACCAGGAGGAAGAGGAGCAAGAAGCAGACAACTTCATGTTTGAGTTCTCAGACAAGCCACTGCTTCCCAGCTATAACCTCCAAGTGTCAGTCTCTCGGGGGTGAGTATCTTTTCCTGGAGCAGAGAGCATTTGGGTGACATTAATGCTGGGGTGGAGGGGGAGCTCACAGAACAAAGCCCTTGAACTTGTGAGGATAGCAGCAGTACAACAAAGCCTTAAGCTGTCCTCCAGGTGAGGGGTAACATGAGATGTTCACATGTCTGCCTAAGAGCCCAAGCTGACTGCGTGCTAAGGAGACAGGCTGCATAGAGTTGCACTTGTGTCCTGTAGATCTCAAAGCACTCCTCCAAAGGGGAGATATGTTTATCCTTGTTCTCCAGGTAGAGACACAGAGGAATGGAGCTACTGCATCTTCCCCAGGAGGAGCAAATTGCTGCTGGTGAGGCGGTAACATGCCTCTTGTGGCACACTTCCCTTCATACACCATCTCATAATGAAGCATTGCATAGACTCTTTTTTAAGAAAAATGTGAGGGTAGAAACCACACTTTGTAAGCCCTAAGTCAGAGAAGCAAGTGGAAGATGCATGGTAAGATGGAATTTGTTTGACTAATTCTCAGAGGTCCACCTCTGAGGTGGTCACCTTCGTCTCTTGTTGCAGTCAGCAATGACTTGACAGCAGGATTTATTCAAACGAGGGCAGGAGTGAATGTCAGGCTGAGATGAACCACTGGGTGTGACTGATCAGCTCTCCAGTGACTGTGGAGGAACCTGGGGGGGATGCTCACTTAGATGGGCAAGTGAAACCTTAGAGACGTCCCAGCCTGGGATTCGTTGGCTGATGGCTAGCACAGCAAGAAGCCTGTGAAGTCCTTCAGTCCCTGTTTTAGTCTCCCTGGTCTTGTCCCCCAGAGTTAATAAAAAGAGGAGAAAGACTGAGGGACTATAGGTGAGGAAGACCTATATGTGGGGGAAGCAAGCAAGGAAAGATCCCTTTGGTTTAAGAAAGGACTTGTTTTAAAACAAAACCAAGAAGCAGCAGAGGTAAATTAAAAAATATAGTTGTGTTTGTGTCGGCTGCCTGGTGCCTGCTGTTCTGTACAGTGGGTGGTCACAGCCCCAGCATCCTATTCACAGTCGGCAGCATGTCAGTCATTTCAGCTCCTTGAGGTTAAGAGCAGCTTGTGTGTCTTAGGGGGTTGTTTTCCTTCAAATGTGGATGAGAGATACTGGGATGAAGACAGAGCCTTGCAGGAACACCATCAGTGTCTGGAGATGTGCAGCTCTCCGGGTCCCGCTCCTCGCGTCCCTGCAGAGCTCTGGCTGTGCAACGGCAGGGGAAGCATGGCTGCATTGCTTGGGACAGACCCAGCTGTCCTCAGTGAGCAGAAGGGTGTAGTCAGGGCTCTCCCCGAGCAATCCTGCTGCATGGCCAGATGCGTTCTGCTGCCGCGTGGTGTCTCTGTGCCGTGCCTGCCAGGCAGCCTCCCTCTCTCCTCCCTCTGATGTTGCTCCTAGCCCCATTTTTCTCCAGCGATGGTCAGCAGCAGCTTGCACTGATGGGGCCAAGTAGATTGTTTCCCCTCCGTCATGGGGAGGGCTGTCAGGTCACAGCGCTGGAGCTCCCTTCTCCACCTCCTGTGACGCCGCGGCTATTACGTTGGCTTGGACTGCAGCAGGGGGGAGAAAGGCGACTTGGAAGAGGCAGCAACAAAAGTGCTACTTTTCCGTTTAGTGAGTTTCCTCCTCTTGCTGTCCTTGCAGGCCCTGCAACTGGTTCCTCTTCTCCGACGTGCTCAAGCGGCTGAAGCTGTCTTCCCGCATCTTCCAGGCCCGCTTCCCGCACTTCGAGATCGCCACGCTGCCCAAGGCAGAGTTCCAGCGCCAGGTCTCTCTCAGCCAGGTGCTGGCACAGGAGGAGGTGCCAGAGAGCCCCGAGCCAGCGCTGGGCGCTGCAGAGACAGTGGAGCTGGTGCACTACGAGCCCGAGCTGCTGCAGCTGCTGGGTTCAGCGGTGGAGTACCAGGCCTGGAGCAGCTGACGGGGACGGATCACTCCCTGCATCATGAGGCAATAATAAGGACCAACGGGAAGCGGCCCTCTCAGTGCCAGCAGCAGGGACCCGAGTCTTTGGCCAGCCAGCCCTCCTCTCCTCAGGGTCTTCTCCAGCTGGGGAGAGAGGACCCTCGCCTCCAAGGACTTCCCAGGGTCCCTTCGCGACGAGCGGCAGCAGTTGCAGCCGTCGGCCCCATCCGGCTATGGCGGGCGCTGAAGCCCCCTCTGTGGGGCTGCGTGAGCCGGAGCTCGTGGGGCAGTGGCGGCTCCGGCTCCGCCGAAGCGAGGGGTGGTGGGTGCCACTGCCCCTTCCCTGCCTGACCCCATGGAACTGCGCCTCTCTGTTTGCTCCCCCTCCCCCTCCCAATGTCTTCCATAGTATTTATTTAATTAGTATTTAATTTGTAATGTTTCCTTTGTTGTTGCTGAGTCTGTATCACTGTGATGGTGAGCTCTGGGCTAGGGGACGAGGGCTTCCTCTGGCCCGTCTCCAGCACTCCCCGAGGCCGGCGCTCCCCTTGGACCAGCCAGCCCCTGAGCCGCAGACCCAGGGGGGGTCACGGCCCTCGAGGGTCGGGCTCTGGCACCTCGGCTGGGAGCCTGGGGACGGTCAGTTCCCTTAGCTTTGGAGCTGGCTTCTGCTGAAGGCGCTCACCTGCCAGCTGAGAGCCAGCCCCGCTGCTCCATCCTCTCACCGGGCTCCTTCCTGCATCTCATTCGTGCTGCTGCTCCCACTCCCCAGCGGCCATCACATGGGCAGATGCAGCCCGTGGACCCCAAGCGCACCCCACGCTTCCCGACAGCTTGTCCCCCCGCCCCGGGGTCTCTCGCCCACTCCTTGCCCTGCGCGGTGTCTGCTCGGCCTCCCCCTGCTCCCCGCGCCCCTCCTGTGTCACCAGGAGCAGTTCTCTGGGAGAGAGCGGGCATGGCGCCCGCCGCCCGGGTGTGGGGCAGGGCTGCTCCGCTCCCAGGAGATGGTACAGTTTTATTGTACAGGTGCTAATGGGACCGAGGATGGGACAATCTTGGTTTTTCTGGCTCTCCCCTGCTCTGCAGTGGGAGCGTTGGGTGGGTTTTTTTGTTGGTTCGTTTTTCCTTTGTGTTGTGTTTCTTCCCAGCCCGGGCAGGTGTTACCCCTTCCCCTTGGACTCCCAGCTGTCAGCCTCCCCTCTGGGGGCCGGGCAGCGCCTTGTTTAAGCCGAGGGTTTTTTGCCTTTGGGTGTGTATTCTGGTTGCTCTTTCTGATTTCTGTTTTATTATAAGCAGCAACAGGCTGTGGTGTCAAAAACACTGATGTACAGAAAAAACCTGCATCAGGCCCCCCGTCTCCTGCCTTTTCTTCCTTGTTCCGTGTCTGATGCCTGCTGCGGGCAAATTTCCTTGCGTGATGGCCCGAACCTGTGGGTCAGCAAGGGGAGACAACAAGGTCGCCTGCCCAGAGCTGCCCACAGCCTCAGCTGGCAGTGATGCCTTTGTGCACCCTGCAGCCATGGAGCAGGGGGGACGTCGTTGTATCAGAAAAGCTGTTGGGGAGACCCTGCTGCTCCTCCCAGCGCACGGACACCCGCTTCTGGACTCAAGCTGACAATGGAAGCTCTGTGGCCGAGCCCAGCTGCACCCAAACACCACTGCTGATGGTCGGTGAGCTGTGTCCAGCCCCCGTGCCCAGCAGTCCTGGCTGTGGGGCAGCCATTCGCTGCCGGGCTTCACCCCCATGGGAGCAGAGGGGGCTTGTGGGGCACTGCTGGGATTTTATTTGGGTTTTCTTCTTGGAAACCAGGCCTTGGAAAGAGCCATTTTAAACCTCTCTCCCTACTCCCCAGCCCAGGTGCCCTCGAAGGGCGCAGGGATGGCTTAGCCTCTCCACGTGCCCACGATGCACCTGAACCCCAAAACAGCTCTTGAAGCGTCAGCCCCTGTGCGGAGGCAGTGAAGGGGTGCGCGGGAGCACGGGACAGGGCTGGGGGCACACGCACGGCCATGGCACTGGTGGGGTGTG
>NW_010972662.1:693310-696014 GCF_000737465.1 Haliaeetus leucocephalus
GTGAAAAACACGCACACGCAGAGACACACACAAAACTCTTTTGCAAAGCAGCCGTGATTCTATGGCGTCATCATCCATCCGTGCCTTTCTTGATCATGCTGGCGTGATCCGGGTAGTCCAGGGGTGTCCTTTATTCTTTGGCTTTAAGCTTCCAAGAAACAAAGGTCCTTAACTTCAGGGTGGGTGGGGGCTGTCCTTCTCCTCCTTGCAATGAGCTGGGGTCCTTTAGTCATGCTGATGGAACCCTGACTGCGCAGAATACAACGTACACTGTCTGCATCTTCAGCCAGTTCATACGATTTTGTACGATAAAGACTAATCGGTACAAGAGTGAGAGAACGGGATTTCCTTAACCCTGGCACCCAGCTGGCTGTGGCTGGGCTGTGTGTAGGTGTGCCCACGGGCAGGCTGGACAGTAGGAGGGTGGGTGTTCGGGGGCGGTTGTGGTGGGGGGGGGGGGGGTGGGTGTACGCGCACACAGGCAGCAGTAGCAGTGATGGGGGGGTGCACAAGCACATCTGGCTGTGGCAGCGATGTCCATGCGCAGAGCTGGCCCTTACGGCAGTGGGAGTCTGTGTGTGTGTGCACGTGCACTTTTGTGTGCATAGCCAGTCACTGCAGCAGCGCGTGCGTGAATGCCTGTCTGTGTGTCCCCGGGCTCTGCAGCCCAGGTTCACCCCAGCCCTTTGGGGGGGTCCCCGCTGTGCCAGGCCCCCGGATTCCACAAGGGCTCTGCCTGCACCCCCTCCCTTGCAGCACCCATGCTGGGGTTGGTACTGCTGTGGGCCCACGCTGGAGCTGGAGCGGCTGCATCTGCCTTTCCAGGGCTTGCTGGGGTGGCAGGAGGGAGATGCAGCTGCAGCGCAAGTGTAGGTCAAACCCCCCCCTCACCCAAGACAGCGGCTGGACAGCTTTGCTTGCCAGCTATGCTTTCTCACCAGACCTCTCTGTACCCAACCAACGACCCCAGGGAGAAGCGAATATATTCTGTGAACAAGCCCAGCCTGGAGAACCACAGTGCTGCTTGCTCTGCTTTTGGACCAGCTGACCTGAAATAAAGCACCACAGCTACGTGCTGCCATTCAGCCTTGGCCTCTCCCAGGCTGCAGCTCTCATGCTGGAGCAGGCAGCGATCCCCTCCCTGAGGCCCTGCTGCGGCCACACCCAGCTCAGCGCTAGTGGAAATACTGGCTGGAGATGCCAAAGCCCGGCTGGCTGCCATGGCCAAGCCCTGCCCTGCTCCTCTGCTTCTCCTGGTTGCTGTTCCCAGGTGATGCTGGTGCGTGGGGCTAGCCCCGCCGTGGGACCCTTGCAGAAGCCCAGCTTTTCTGTAGGGCTGGGTCCGTGCGTGCATGGAAAACAAGCTCGGTCTATGGCAGAACACGCGCTGGTTTTGGGTAAAGAGGATTTTCCTACAAGTGCCTGTGAAAGATCAGAGTATTTGCATGCCAGACCCAGGAGGTAAAGTGGAAAGGAGCCCTTGCTGTTTGTGGCAGTAGCCACAGCAGCGGGGAAGTAGCAGTTCCTCATCCAGCCCTTGTATCTGCAAGCATTGTGTTTTAACAGCACAATTAAATTTCTGCCCAGCTTCAAAAAGCAAGCTTGAGGCAAATGGCCATCAAACATTTCAGAGCCAAGATCAAAGGCAGAAGCAACTGCCAACAGGAGTGGTGAAGCAGAGAGCATCGGAGGCTTCCCAGGGACAACAAGGATGACGTAGCTGGGGTTGCGTGCAGAGGAGCATGCAACACCCAGGAACTGTCGGCTGGGGTGCAAGCCAGTGCAGCGAGGGCTGCAGGATCTGGGGTGGTCACCAAAGGGCAGTGCTGCCCCCAGGATGCAAGCTGTTCTAAGTGTCTGCAGGAGATCACACCCATCTGCACAAACAGGTCATTTAAGGAGAGTTAAGGTTAAACCACAGACACTTTTCCATGGCGGCTCCCTGCCTGTCCTGCAGCCCAAGCGCAGGGGCACAACAGCCAGCTGTGCCCTCATCCCTCCCCCAGCAACTGCTAGCTAGCTTCTCCAGCATGGAGACCACAGCAAACATCATCAGGTGCATCAGGTTTACCCCAGGGGTGCTGAATTTTAGGAAGGAAAGATCTTAGAAGTGAATTGCTGCAGGAAGCCATCAAGGCCAAAAAAGTTCAAGTCCTTATAAACGATGCAGAGAGGCTTTAAGGAGAAGGGAGCAGTGAATGGGAAGGGAAGTTGGAGGGCAAGAAACAAGCCAGGGGTTTACAAGAAGGTCCACGAGGGTGTTGGCACCAATCAATCAATCAGAGCCACTTTAGAAAACTGGAGTGCAAAGATAGCAACAGAAGACTAAAGAAGGAGAAAATACAGAGGCAAAACTGAATAGAAAATGGCCCAAGGTGTTGGCTGGTGAGAGCAGAAAGCCTTAAAAACAGACTAGTTATCCAAGTCAGCAGACTAGATATCCAAGCAGCAGCATTCAGCAAGGAGAAAGAGCACAGCCGAGCAACTCGGTCGTTACCTTGACCATAGCAGTGTGGAGGATGCCAGTTCAGCTTTTTGCAACACTGGAGGCAAGGTGCTGCCAGAGCATGGCAAAGGTGAGGAGGAGGAAGGGCTGACCCAGAACCCCACAGCAGAGACGGCAAGCTTTGAGAGACCTGCAGGACACTGCTGGGCTGGTACATAAATGTGCTCCAGTCTGATGAAAAATAGCTGCTGGTCCAGG
>NW_010972662.1:696602-696907 GCF_000737465.1 Haliaeetus leucocephalus
GAAGAGGGAGCACAGGGTCTCTCCAGCTCTGCCTGTGGGCACAGGCCTTGCCTGCACCCGTCTTTCTCCCAAGATGGAGCAGGCACAGACGAGCACTGGGGGAAAATTGTGAGCTTTTATTGGGCGCAGAAAGTGTCCGGGACCGAGCGGTGGCTGGCAGCATCGTGTCCTCAGGGCGGCTGAGTGCCTGGGGTGCCGTCCATGCCCCCATCGCTCGCGAGCCTCCCCGTGCCGCTCCCTCTGGACGCTATGCGGGCTCAGGGCCAGCTGCCTTCTCCGGAGACCCGCCTGGCGCTGGCAGCGGG
>NW_010972663.1:0-1314 GCF_000737465.1 Haliaeetus leucocephalus
CCCCCCCCCAAGGCTGTCCCCCTCTGCCAACCACCTGGTCGAGCCCCCCTGGGTGGCCACCCTGATCCTGGTCGGGTCCCTGGTCGCCGTCAGCGAGCTCCTGGCCCCCCCCGCAGGGGAGGAAGAGGAGAAGGAGGAGATGCCTGGGCCCCCCCCCTCCCAGCACAGCACCTCCTTGGGGGGGGTCGGGGCAAGACCCCCAGCGCAGCACCCACTGCTAGAAGAAACAAACCATCGCTTTATTGAAGGCAGCACCGTCCCGGGGGTGGGGGGCACACAGCTGCTCCCCCCCACCCCAAATTCTGCCCAAAAAAGGCGGGGTGGCCTACGAGCCCCCCCTGCCCGCCCCCCACCATGGGGACATGTCCACCCCAAACACCCCTTTAAATACTTAAAAAAAACCCCCACCAAACCAATGCAAAACCCCTGCCCCAAACCACAGAGAAACAGGTGGTGATAAAATAAAGGGGGGGGACACCCCAAAAGGGTGGAGGGGCCTCCCCCCCCGCTTTAAACGATCATTTCCAGTTGCCGCGCGTATTCAATGACCTGCTTGGCCAGTTCGGTGGATGGGATGGTGGCATCCTCCAGCTTCTGCTGCCGGCTGCTAAAGCTGTAGTAGTTGTTGGGACCCAACACCCAACCGCGCTGGAAAGAGTTAAAGGGGGGGGGGGGCGTTTAGGGGCACCCCCAGGTTTTTGGGGACCCCCCCTCAGAGAGGGAGAACCCCTCAAGGTACCTTCTTGGCATAGTCGGTCATTTTCTTGGCGGTGGTGAAGAAGAGGATGCGGGTGGCTTCGTTAAAAAGGATTTTCTCATAAGCTTTCTCGATGCAGCCGGCGATCTCGTCCCTGGTTTGGCGGGGGGGGCATACAGTCAGGGGTGGGGCACATGGGGGGGTTCAGGGGCACAATAAGGTGGGTGGGGGGCTCACCGGATGGTATCCAGCAGGATATCAATGAAGAAGGTGTAGCTTTCCGCTGGGATGTTGCCTTTTGCCAGGAAGACTTTGTTGTAGCTGCCCTCCATCAAATACTATGGGAGAGAAAGAAGGTTGCACCCCAAGGACCCCTAAAAAACTCCCCCCCCATCCCCAAGAAACCCAAAAAACCCCCCCCGGGGGCGTACCTGCTCGAGGGAGACGGGGTGTTTGATGTAGACGTTGCTCTGGATCTCCTTGGCCGGCAGCCGCTCCAGCTCGGTGTGAAACTCGGCCACCCGGTTTTGGGACAGCAAGAAGAGCAGGTTCAACCCCAGCAGCTGGTGCTTGTAGGCCGACTCCGGCAGCTCCTCCCTTGGTGGGGGGGCAAGAAA
>NW_010972663.1:1534-1929 GCF_000737465.1 Haliaeetus leucocephalus
CGGTGGCCCCCCCCAGGGGCAGGTCAGGGATCCGGGGGGGCAAGGGGGGCCCGACAGCCCCCGCCCTGCCACGGCCACCGGCCAGCACCCCGTGGCCACTGTCGGTCATCCCATGGCTGATGCCCAGCGCCCCGTGGCCACCATCCAGCACTCCGTGGCCACCGTCCAGCATGCCACAGCCACCGTCCAGCATCCCACGGCCGATGTCCAGCGCCCAATGGATGCCACCCGGTGCCCCGTGGCCACCGCCCAGCGCCCCACAGATGCCACCCGGCACCCCATGGCCACCATCCGGCACCCCGCGGATGCCACCGCCACCGCCCAGCGCCCCGTGGCTGATGTCCAGCGCCCCATGGATGCCACCCGGTGCCCCGTGGCCATCACCCAGCACCCCA
>NW_010972663.1:2043-2950 GCF_000737465.1 Haliaeetus leucocephalus
CCCAGCGCCCCGTGGCCCCCCCCCCGCGCCCCAAGGATGCCACCCAGCGCTCCGTGGCCACTGTCCAGCAGCCCACAGATGCCGCCCAGCGCCCTTTGGCCACCGCCCAGCGCCCCACAGATGCCACCCAGCGCCCCGTGGCCACCATCCAGCGCCCAAAGGATGCCACCCAGCGCCCCGTGGCCACCATCCAGCGCCCAAAGGATGCCACCCAGCGCCCCGTGGCCACCATCCAGCGCCCAAAGGATGCCACCCAGCGCCCCGTGGCCACCCCCCAGCACTCTGTGGCCACCGCCCAGCGCCCCACGGATGCCACCCAGCACCCTGTGGCCACCGTCCAGCGCCCCATGGCCACCGTCCAGCGCCCCACGGATGCCACCCAGCACCCTGTGGCCACTGCCCAGCGCCCCACGGATGCCACCCAGCGCCCCGTGGCCACCATCCAGCACCCTGTGACCACTGGCCAGCATCCCACGGATGCCACCCAGCACCCTGGGGCCACCGTCCAGCGCCCCATGGCCACCGTCCAGCGCCCCATGGATGCTACCCAGCGCCCCATGGCCACCGTCCAGCACCCTGTGGCAACCATCCCGCTCCCTGAGGAGATGGCCCGCATCCTGGAGACCCTGCGCTCCGTCCACCTCCAGCCGCCCCCCCCGGGCCCCCCCATCACCTTCCCCTTCCGGGGGGACAGGCCGGTGCCCGCAGGGATCTTCTGCCCCATGGTGACCAGCCCAGGGGGGGCTGGGGGGGACGTCACGGGGACCCCCACCCCCCAAGCTGCTTTTGGGGGGGGGCCGAGGCCACGGGAGCCCCTCCAGCCCCACTGCCCCCCCCGAGGGAAAGCCAAGGGGGCGGGGGCCTGCGTGAGGCCCCCTTCGTGGGTCACCAAGCCCCCCCCCGGTCC
>NW_010972663.1:9133-9775 GCF_000737465.1 Haliaeetus leucocephalus
CCACGGCACGCCGTACACCCCACGGCACGCCATACAGCCACATGGCACACCATATGTCACTGCGACACACCATACACTCCACAGCACACCATACGTCATCGCTGCACACCGCACAGCCCCACGGCATGCCATATGTCACCACGGCATGCCATATGTCACCACGGCACGCCATACAGCCCCACGGCACACCACACAGTCCCGTGGCACACTATAGGTCACCACGACACACCATGCGGCCCCACGGCACGCCATATGTCACCACAGCACGCCATACGTCCATGTGCACTTGTGTACATCCCCACGGCACGCCGTGTGTCCCCGCGGCACGCCACACGTCACCACGGCACGCCGTACAGCCTCGCGGCATGGGGCGTGTATGGCCAGGGTGCTGTGGGTACTGGGGCAGCTGTGGGTACTGGGGGTGCTGTGGGTGCTGTGGATACTGGGAGTGCTGTGGGTGCTGTGAGTGCCGTGAGTGCCATAGGACTGGGAGTGCTGTGGGTACTGGGAGTGCTGTGGGTGCTGTGGATACTGGGAGTGCTGTGGGTGCTGTGAGTGCCGTGAGTGCCATAGGACTGGGAGTGCTGTGGATACTGGGGGTGCTGTGGGTGCCGTAGGACTGTGGGTGCTGTGGATACTGGG
>NW_010972663.1:12294-12736 GCF_000737465.1 Haliaeetus leucocephalus
ATCACGGGGGGGACTGGTGACATCATGGGGGGGACGGATGACATCGTGGAGGGATGGGTGACACCACGGGGGGATGGGTGACACGGCCAGTTCCTCCTGGGCATCGTCCGTGGTAAGGGGGGGTCGGACTGGGGGTCGGGGAGTGTCTGCACCCCAACATCCTCCCCCCTCTTGCCCCGCAGACAGAACCGACCCCTTGTCCCCCGCCATCGCCCCCGAGAAGGAGGCCGTCCCCCCGAGGCGGGGGCTTCTACATCAACCCGGGTGGCCGCAGGAAGGTTCACGACCCGGTCTCCAACCAGGAGCCACCCCAGCGGATCCCCCCGGGCGAGAAGTTCGCCATCCCCGTGACCTGCGGCGTCCGCCTGACCCGGGAGAGCAGCGAGGGGAAACCGCCCGGCCTCTTTCCAAAAACCCCAACAAAATGCGGCAAAACGCAACA
>NW_010972663.1:13306-14371 GCF_000737465.1 Haliaeetus leucocephalus
CCCCAACAAAATGCAACAAAACCCCCAAAAAACCCCAACGAACCCCAACAAACGGGTGAGGCGTTGCTCATCCCCTCAGCAGGGTCCCACCGTCGCCTGCTCTCCTTGTGGAGTGGGACAACTTCCTCAACCACCAGCACCTCGCGCTGGTCCTCTCCCACCCCTTCAGCCTCATGTCCCCCCTGCAGAGGCAGGACCCGGTTAACTGCCCGTCGGTGATCTATAGGGTACGCCGCTCCTCTAGAGCCCTTCCACCACGGCACGCCTCGACATTACGAGGAAGACGGCCAAGAAGCCGAGAAGCTTCTCGGGGTCTAAGGAGGGGTTCTTCCTCCTCCTCCTCCTCCTCTCTGCAGGTGAGGATCCAGGACACGGAGTTGCGCTCCCATGACGGGATGAAGCTGATGAAGACCTCCATGGTGCCAAAGGTAGGAGCCTTGCCGGGTGTGGGGATGGCACCGCAGGGTCTCGCGGGGGATGGGGCTCAATCCGGAGGGACAGACAGGCAGGGTGACCTCCATCCCGCGTGCCGTAGGGCTACAAGATGGTGCCAGGGTACATCGGCTGCCCACCAGGCTAGTCAGTTGGCTTTTGATGCCACCAGCACCGTCAGGCGCGAATGAACGCCACTTCGGCTGCCAGCAGCTGGACGCCGAGATGCCGTGTCTCCTCGTCAAGGATGGTGGGACACAGGGTGGGGGGACACGGCGTCCCCAGGGTCCTCCAACGGTCCCCTCTCTCCCCCCCCGCAAAGTTTTACCCCGTCTTCGTGACTCAGACCATGGTCACGGGGGAAACCACGACGGCGAGAGCCGAGAGGTCGAGGTGGGAGGGACGGTGATGTCGTGTGTCCCCCCACCCCAACACATGCCAGACCCCAATGGGGACCGTCCCCCCCACCCAGAAGGTCATCCATGGTGGCCCCAACTTGGAGGAGAACATCAAGGGCTACAGAGCTGAGGATGTCTGGAGGTACGACGTGGACAACAGCAGGCAATGCTGGGCTGGGGGGGCGCCCACCGCCCTCACCCCCCACCTGCTGTCCCTTCCCGAGGGACCCCCGGC
>NW_010972663.1:20220-20620 GCF_000737465.1 Haliaeetus leucocephalus
GTCCCCCGTCCCCTCTCAGAAGCCCTTGATGTGGCAGTAGGCTTCCAGGCTGGCGAAGAGGATGTAGAGGAGCCAGAGGCCGAGGAAGAGGCCGGCGGTGAGGAGTTTGGGGGTGCGGGGTCCCCCCAGCTCGCCCCCGATGTGGGGCCGCCGGCGGTACATGAGGACGCTGATGCAGACGAAGGCGAAGATGGTGAAGAGGGTGACGGAGAAGGCCAAGGTGCCTGTCTGCACCTCGAAGTCCCGGCCCTGCGCTGCCCAGTAAATGGCGGCCACCGACCAGGCGACGCCGAGCCCCAGGAAGACGTTGACGGCGTTGGAGCCCGTCACGTTGCCGATGGAGGCGTCCGCGCACTGGTCCTGCAGCGCGGCCACCTTGCTGGCGAAGGTGTCTGCGGGG
>NW_010972663.1:21731-22550 GCF_000737465.1 Haliaeetus leucocephalus
CCCGTCCCCCGTCCCGCACCAGGGATGGACGTGCCAAGGGCCACGAAGACGACGGCGTTGACGGAGTCCTTGAGGCCAACAGTGCAGCCGAAGTGGGCGGCCAGGTCGCCGATGAGGGCGGTGAGGACGCCGATGAGGAGGATGGAGACGCCGAAGCAGGCCCAGCCGTTGCAGTACTCGGTGGGGGGCACGCAGGCGAAAAGAACCTTCCAGAAGACGGTCAGGAAGTGCATCACGTAGTCGAAGCAGGAGGGCAGACGCTCCTCCCGACCGTCCTCCTCCTCCTCCTCCTCGCCTGCCGAGGAAGGTCACCGTCAGCCCAACGCGGGGAGGGGGACCGTGGACCCGGAGCTGCCTGGCTCCAGGGTCCACAGTGCTGGGGTGCTGGCCCCAGGTTGGTGGCACAAGGGTGCTCATCCCCAGCGTGGTGTCCCAAGGGTTCTTGTCCCAAGGGTGCTTGGTCCCAAGGGTGCTCGCCCCCACATTGGTGACCCCAGGGTGATCATCCCTGGGGTGCATGGTCCCAGGGTGGTGTCCCCAAGGCATTTGTCCCCAAGGGTGCTTGTCCCCAGGGGGCACGGTCCCAGGGTGGTGTCCCCAAGGATGCTCATCCCCAAGGGTGCTCATCCCCAGGGTCCTTGTCCCCAAGGGTGCATGGTCCCAGGGTGCTCAGTCCCAGGGTGCATGGTCCCGGGATGGTGTCCCCAAGGTGTTTGTCCCCAAGGGTGCTCATCCCCAGGATGGTGTCCCCCAGGGTGCTCAGTCCCAGGGTGCTCGTCCCCCGCATGCACGACCCCAAGGGACGTGTGTCCCCAAGCG
>NW_010972663.1:23751-29812 GCF_000737465.1 Haliaeetus leucocephalus
GCCCCACCCTGGCCCCACCCGTACCCGAGATGCCCCGTTTGAGCCAGCGTGGCTGCCCCAGCTCGATGAAGAAGTTGTCCTTCTTCTCGTACTCTTCGTCGTCCACAATCTTCACCTGCAGCGTCTTCCTGGGGACGGGGGGGACGTGGTGTCGGCACCAGCACCGGCACCGGCACCGGCACCGGCACCGGCAGGCTCAGGGGGACCCACGACACCCCGGGGGGGATGAGGGGGTGCGGGAGCTGGCCACGTCCATCCCCTTTCTGTCCCCTGGGACCCATGCGGAGGGACTGGTCCCCAGTGCGGGGTGGCAAGGCCCAACCAGAGCCTGCTCTGTCCACCCATCCACTTATACATCTGTCCATCCATCCATCAGTCTGTCCATCCATCCATCCATCCTTCTATTTGTCCATCCATCCAACTGTCTATCCATCTGTCCATCCATCCACTTATACATCTGTCCATCCATCCATCCTTTCATTTGTCCATCCATCCACTTATACATCTGTCCATCCATCCGTCTGTCCATCCATCCATCCTTCCATTTGTCCATCCATCCACTTATACATCTGTTCATCCATCCATCCATCTGTCCATCCATCCATGCATCCATCCTTCCATCTGTCCATCTCGCCATCCATCTGTCCATCTGTCCATCCATTTGTCTATACATCTGTCCATCCATTTGTCTATACATCTGTCCATCCATCCATCAGTCTGTCCATCCATCCATCCCTCCATCTATCTGTCCATCTTTCCATCCATCCATCTCTCCATCCATCCATCCATCTGTCCCTCCATCCACCAGTCTGTCCATCCGTCTATCTCTCCATCCATCCGTCCCCCCCCCCCTCAGTGCTCCCCCCTCCCCTGCCACCCGTGCCCATTAATTAGTGCCAGCGCTCCCCTGTGCCGGCAAACGATGCCTCCAGCCCAATTAAGCCCAATTGCCTTTTAACGGGCTTTTAATTGGGCCCTGGCCCCGCAACAACAGGCGGGGTGACACCCACCACCACCACCAATCAACTGATTAGGCCTTAATTAGCACTGGGAGCGGCATCCAAGGCAGGGGCAGGGATAGGGATGGGGGTTTACTACTGCAATTAAATGCTAATGAAGGGCCCTGCCATGCTGCTGGGGGGGGGTAGATTTAACGTGGGGGGTGACGGGGGGGTGTGAGCAAGGGGTGGGTGCCCGTGCCAGAGGGTCATGCATTGGGGTGCCCATCCCAGTGTGTCCCCCCCCTCCCTCCACCACCGTCCCCCCAGGGGTGCCGGTATCTCACGCGGTCTCGTCGTTCTTGAACTCCAGCTCCCCGCAGGCGTCCTCGTAATGGATGCCGCCGCCGCGGGCCGTTCCCTCCACCGTGCGGTAGGGCAGGAGGACGGTGCCACGGGCGCCAGAGCTGCGGACCACCTTCACCTCCACCGTCCCCTGGCACTCGCTGACGTGCAGCAACCGATCCTGGAAGGTGAAGATGCCGGCGTGGTCGTCGTCCAAGATGGTGACGGTGGCCACCAAAGGAGCCACCAACCGACCCTTGGGGTGCTCGGCCGAGTCGGTCTCGAACATCCCCTCGGCATCGCCCACCCGGAGGTTGAGGAGGCGGACGAAGAAGTGCTCGTCCTCCTCGAAGATGTCATCATCGATGATGCCGATCTTCAGCTCCTTCTGGGTCTCCCCTGGCTTGAAGATCAGCGTCCCCTCACTGTACTCATAGTCGGAGCCCGCCTTGGCCGAGCCATCCTCCGTCTTGTAGTCCACGTAGAAAGTGTGGTTGGCTTCAGCGCCGTGTTGGCAAGCCACCGAGAGCGTCACCGAGCCGCAGTTCTCCAGGCAGTGGTACAGGCACGGCTCAAAGAAGATACGGCTGCAGGTCTCCTCTTCGGCGTCCGAGGGCACCTCCAGGAGGGTGGAGGACCTCTTGGAGAACTCGGCCACATGTTTCTTGAGGATGTTACCGGCACCAGTCATCATACGGGTGGCCTGGATGCGGTAGAAAGCTCGGCTCTTCTGCTGGTGGAGCAGGGCGTAGTAGTTGGCCATCTCCACTAGCTGCTCCAACTCCTTCTCGGGGTGCTTTTGCTTGAGGTCCTTCAAGATCTGGATGACTTCCCGGCGGCTCTCGTCCAGCTCCTTCTCCTCCGGCGTGGGGGCGGGCAGGGCAGGCGATGCAGTGACGCCGGTGCCTTCGGCCTCGCGGCGCTCAGGGACCGGGAAGCCGCCGTCCATCTCGATGCCCTTGGGGAGCTCGCCCTCGGTGCCAATGATGATGCCGCTGCGGGGGTCGGCGCGGTAGCGCTTGTAGACGTACTTGTAGAAGAGGAGCCGTTTGTCAGCGGCCCAGGCAAAGACCACGCAGACGGGGAAGAAGATGAGGGTGAGGAGGGCTTCCCAGACCTGCACCACCCCGGGGGAGATGACGGCCAGGATCAGGTAGAGCCAGATGTAGGCAAAGATGCTCCAGGAGGCCGTGACGAAGAAGACCCTCAAGTGCTTGATCTTGCGGCTCTCACCGCCGGGGATGACGTAGACGCAGACGGCAATGACCACAAACATGTTGAAGGCCGCGCTGCCCACGATGGTGCCGGGTCCCAACTCACCCGCTTGGAAGTTGTGGCCGCAGACCTCGATGACGGAGAGGAGGATCTCGGGGGCCGAGGAGCCCAGCGCCATCAGGGTGAGGTTGGAGACCGTCTCGTTCCAGATGCGGACGGTGCCGATGCTGGTCTCCCCGTTGGCCTTGGTGATAGTGATCTCCTTCTCCTTGGAGGTGATGACCTCGATGGAGGCCATGAAGCGGTCGGCGATGATGGAGACGCCCAGGAACATGTACATCATGGCCACGAAGTAGACGATGGCGCGGGCTGCCTTGTCGCCGAAGGAGGGGTTGTCGGGTTGCCAGACGGGCAGCAGGACGCCGGGCTGGCAGCGGTTGGAGCCCTGGCACGTCCCGTTGGCCTCGGCCGCCGGCTCGGGGGCGCAGGGCTCGGCCAGCAGCACCGCGGCCACCAGCACTGCCTGCCACGCCGCCATCCCACTGGCTTCCACCTGTGGGAGAGAGGGGGGGCTCAGTGTCGGGCTGGGGAATCTTTGTTAAGGGGGGGGGGCTCATTAGTGCCAGCAAGATGGAAAACACCATCGATCCCCCTCTGCCGTCCCAGCACTGTCTCTGCACCAAAGCACCTCTAGGGACCACAGCCATGAGGCAATGCTCAGTCGTGGGGCTGGGATGGAGCTGTGGGGCTGGGGACCACAGCCATGGGGCGATGCTCAACCATGGGGCTGGGGACTGTGGCAATGGGGTGATGCTCAGCTGTAGGGCTGGGACACGGCAATGGGATGATGCTCAGCCGTGGGGCTGGGATGAAGCCATGGGGCTGGGGACCATGTCAATGGGGTGATGCTCAGCCGTGGGGCTGGAGATGTCGGCACCCCGGCAGAGCGGGCGAGGGCCGGCGGCCGCCCGCGGTGCCGGGGGTTTGTGGGGTGCGTGGGCGCTCCCAGGCTCCACCCTGGCAACCGCGTTGTTCCCATGGCAACAGAGGATGGGAACGGCTATAAAAAGGGTGATGGAGAGGGAACGGGGACCCCAAAAACCACCCGGGAGGGGTTCGGGGCTGGCCCGGCTGCCCCCTCAGTGCCTCCCGCCAGCCCCACGGCACCGCTGCCCTCCACCCCACGGGGGGGACGGGGAGGTGAGCCCGGCCAGGGCGGCGGAGGTGGTTGTGCCCCACGGTTCAGTAGGGAGGGGGGTGGCAGGGGGCCGGTGTGGGTCCCCAGTGGTCGCCGTCCCCCCACGTGGGGCTGTGGGGCACCAGCTCGCCCCACGATGGTGACGGTGCTGGGTGGGTGCAGACGTGCAGCGGCAGAGCTGGGCTGGGCTTGGTGCGCTGCCCCACTGCGCCAGCCCCATTGCACCAGTCCTATTCCATGGCCCCATTGCACCAGCCCCACTGCATCAGCCCCATTGCACCAGCCCCATTGCACTGCCCCATTGCACCAGTCCCCCTGCACCAGTCCTATTCCATGGCCCCATTGCACCAGCCCCATTGCACCAGCCCCATTGCACCAGTCCTATTCCATGGCCCCATTGCACCAGCCCCACTGCACCAGTCCCCCTGCACCAGTCCTATTCCATGGCCCCATTGCACCAGCCCCATTGCACCAGCCCCATTGCACTTTCCCCTGTCCCAGTCCCACCGCACTGGTCCCACTGGGACATCGGAGCCAGACACAGCTCCAGGACAGGTCCCAGCCCGCCGGCATCGCTGGTTCTGCCGGTGCCGGATCCAGCCCCAGTTGGGGCAGAGCACGAAGCCGCACCAAAACCCCCGAACCCGGAGATGGATCCAGAACCGCCCGGGAAAGGGGGGGGGAGCGGGGAGCGAAGCCGCCCCCAACCCGTGCCCTCCCGGGGCAGGGGAGACGCCGTCTCCCTTCCCTACGCAAACAAGGCTGTAATTAATTTAATAGCCTCATTACCAGCGGCTGGGTGAAACATCAATTAAACTGTCCGGGAGGTTTATTTTGTGGGAAAAGCGACAACGCGACTCTAGGAGTGTTTGTTTTTTTTCCCCCCGTCTGGAGAGATGGGATCCGGGCGGATGAGAAATCTCCTGGCAAAGGTTTCGTGCCGCGGGGTCACCGGGACCCGGTGGGGATCTGTCCCTGTCCCAGCCCGGATTTCCAAGGGCTCCAGCCAGGCAGCGTTTGCCATTCCCAAGGGATTTGTACCCAGAATAAGCCTCCACTGGCACCCCGAGCATCCCTCGTTTCATGGGGTGACCCCCCGTCCCCCTCCTGGCAAAGCCTTTAGTGGCGACGGTTGGCCACAAACGTTGAATTTGAGTTTAAAAACACGCTTTTGGGAGTACGACGGGAAAACTTCCCCGAGTATTTCCAGCCCCCGACGCTGAGACCCCCGCAGCCGCAATGGGAACCCCCTGAGATGCTGCAAGGGCCGGAGGCCATGGAACCGGGAATTAAAACTGGATTCGGGGAGGAAAAAAAATCCCAACCCAGAATTGGGGAGATGCTCTGCGGTCACTGGAAAAGGGATGCAAAGATGAAGGTGTCGAGGAAGAGGAGGATGAATAGCGAAAGGGGAAAAGAAGCGCTATGGAAGTGGCTGGTTTTGGAGGAGCATCCTTATGGGAATGGACAGACTGAGCTTGGGGATCCCCCCCCGATCCTCCATTCCTGGGGATCCCCCCCCGGACTGGGATGGAGCTGCCGATTCCCTTCCAGAATAATCCAAGCGCATCCCCCCAAAGGGGGACCCCAGATCCCAGGAAAATCAGGGGTGGAAACGGGACGTGCAAGGAGCCTGGCCCAAAAATTCCATTTTTTTTCCCATTTTTCTCCCATCCCTTGCGCTCCCGCCCGCTTAAGCGAGGCCGGGGGGGCTCGAGCAGGAGCGCAAGGGGGAGGGGACGGTGGTGGGATGTATCCGTATCCCACCGGTCTTTTCCCAATGCATCCCATCTCCCAGGTTTTTGGGGGCTTTTAATCATCATTTTTTATATCCAGAGCTCTCCGACATCGTCAGGATTGGGAAATGGAGGGGGGCGGGGGGGAGGAAAAAAGGCTTTATGATATGGTAAATCCTTTTCCTAGTCGGATTCTCTGCTGGATAAATCGCCCGCCAGGAGCGGAGGCGGCTGATGGAACTGGTGGTGTCGCCCCCCCCCCCCAGAAAAAGAGACCTGGGGGGAAATTTGGGGGTTGCCCCCCCTCAAAAAAACCCAGCCCCAAACCACCTGTTTCGATGGATAAGAACTCAGCGTTTTTTTTTTTTTTAATGCTTGCTGGCCGGGATTAGGGAATACGAAACGAGCGACCTCCCCCCAGCCCCCCCCCGATGCACTCCCACCATTACGGCCGCCAAAACCTTTGGTTTCCCCCCCCCAAAAATGGTGGGGAATTATTTACGGGCGGGGGGGGGGTGTGTGTGCCCCCGTGCTCTGGCGGCTTGGGGGGGTCCTGGAGGAGGAGAATGACCCCAAAAAGGGGAGGGGGGACGGACACAACACCCCCCCGGGCAGGGAAAATTGGGGAG
>NW_010972663.1:30451-33239 GCF_000737465.1 Haliaeetus leucocephalus
CCCCCCCTCCAACCCCGGCCGTGCCTCAGTTTCCCCTTCCCGGGTCCCCAGGGCTTGTAGGACATTGCCTGCGGCAGGGAGATGGGGGGGCGGCGGGCCCCGGTCACCCACACTCATTGGGGGGTCCCCCCAAGGAACTGGGCGTCCCCTCAGTCACCCACACCAGTTGGGGGGGTCCCCCCTGGTCTCATACACCCACTGCGGGGGGGCCCCCAATGAGCTGGAGTCCCCCTTGGTCACTCACACCCACTGGGGGGGTCCCCAAGGAGCTGGGGGTCCACCAGTCACGCAAACCCATTGTGGAGCAGGGCCCCCAGGAGCAAGGGTCGGGGGGGGGTCCTCTGGTCACACACAACCACAAAGCTGGGGATCCCCCCCAGCCACACCTGCCCAAAGAACAGCGGGTCCCCAAAAAGCCAGGAGGGTCCCCAAAAAGCCGGGGGGGGTCCCCAGCCCCACACCAACCCCCCCCCCCAAAGAAGCCTGGGCCCCCATCACCCACAGGGCTGAGGGTCTCCCCCAGCCTCAGCCCCCATCACCTGCTGGGATGAGTCACCCCCGATTCTCTGGACGCGGCGGGGGGCTCTTCGGCATCGCCCAAAGCCGGATTCCGGCTTCTCCGGTGACGGCTCCGCACCGGCACCTCCCCGCGTTCGGCCCTTCCCCAGCTCTGGCACAATTAGCGCAGGAACCAGATGCGAATCGCGCCGCAGCGAGGAGGGGAGGCAACCGGCACGGAGGTTGGAAGCTGCCGGCACGCCGCCAACGACGGGCAGTGGGTGCCGGAGGTGCGCCAAGGGTCTGATCCCCAAAAAACGGGGTGTTCAGCGACAGGTCTGGGGTCCCCCTTCCACCGTCCCCACCCTGTGGTTTGGCCACCGGCCATGTCCCGTCCCCCCACCAGCACCAGAGGAGCTTTCCCGGCCCCCGCCGGCGTTCACCAGAGAAGCCAGGGCTGGTGGCAGGATGCCGGGCACGCGTTTATTGGCGAGGTGGGGGGGTGCGACAGGTTGGGGTACATCCAAGTCGGCGGCGGTCTTGCCACCGTCGAGGCCGGGGGACGCTGGCGTCATCTTCGGTGTCGTCTTCTGCGGCCGGGTCACTCGACCACCACCCCACGCCGGGCTCGGCGCTCCACTTCCGCCCGAAGCCGCTCCAGGATGCACCGGGCCGTCGGTTCCAAGCTGTGCTGGCGTTGGGACGATGCGGGGTGAAGCCCGTGGCGGGGGGTGGGTAACCGGACGCGGAATCACCACCACCACCACCACCACGCGGTGACACTCACCTGCAGGACATGAAGCCCCTTCAGGCAGACGACGGCCAACTCGCAGAGCCCGTCGGCGGTCAGGTCGGTGTAGATCATGGAAAGCAGCGGGCTGGGGAAACGCCGTGTCCAAAGGAGACGGAATTCACCGGGCGGATTCCCCGCGGCGCCGGTGTATTTGTAACAGAGAAGCTCCTGCAGTGGTGGAGAGAAGATGCGAGGAAGTTGGGTTGGGGGGGGTCTATGCCGGCGGGGTGGTCACACGGCCCGGCACGGCTCTTTGAGCCGTGCTGGGCCGCGCGACCACCCCGCCAGCTTGTGGCGTCACCCACCTGCCCATAAGTGCCGAGGAGGATCTCGCGGGCGCCATCAAAGTCGACATCGGTCACCAGCGCGCAGAGGACGCTGTCATACTGGTCGCTGGCCGGTAAAATCAACTGGTCGCCCAGTCCATTGGTTAAGACGTCCCTGGTTGGGGAGCGGTGTCGGGTGGTGAAGAGGAGTGAGGCGAGGGTCCCGTGCCGCGGTCCCGGCGCTCACCTGTACACCACGGAGAGCTCGATGGTGCTGGTGACAAGGACGCTGTAGCCCTGTGCGGCGATGGCGTCACCTGGGAGGAGAAGGTGGTGGGATGGGCGTCACCGGCTCCGAGGGGCTGCGGAGAGATTTGCCGGTGGCGGGGAGGGAAACCGGAGCTCCGGAGAGCCCATGGTGTGGTGGCAGGCAAGGGATCAGTGCCATGGTGCCGCATAGAACCAGCTGTCCCCGTCCCCTTACCGTCCTGGACTGCGCCGGCTCCCAGCTCCGACGGCAGCGGGAACACCAGGACCTTGGAGATGGGACCGTCCTGCTGGATACTCCAGCTCTGGAGCACCGCTGTGACAGAGAGGCATTGCCACAGGGATATGTTGGCTGGGATGGGGCTCCTGGTCCCACCGACGCCATCCCGCCTTCTCCCAGGGTGCAAGCGGGAGCCGGGAAGGATCTGGCATTGGATCCAGGGACCAAAACCATGCCCAACCCATTTTTCTGACAATCGCCCACCCTCTCCCTTGAGCCCGTTAATCCCCCTTGGGTTGCGCGGGGCTAAACCAGATAAACCGTGCCATAACGGCTGATTTAACGGCACCAGGATCGTTAATTCCATGCGGGAAAGGGGAAGACGGCGGTCAGCGCAGTCTCGGCAGCTGGTTCTCACCTCGACTGGCCTGGTCCACCCGAGCGACGCGGACGTAGCCACTCTGGCAACCAAAGGCGGTGATGCGCTGGCCAGCGCCGGGGATGTTGCAGACGTTGAGCCAGAGGACGCTGCGGGGCGGGGGAGGGGAGCTAAGCCGTGGTCGGAGGGTGGGGGGAGGGGCAGGGGGCCCGCAAACCCCCGAACCCCCGTCATCGTACTTGCTGGGCAGGTCCTGGAGCTCTGGGAAGAGGTGCTGGACCGGCTGCTCCTCAAACTGGTGCGAGCCTTCATTCTGTTGGGGGGGAGAGAGTGGGGTTGGGGGGCGCCTTGGCAGGCTGGGGGGG
>NW_010972663.1:33249-33849 GCF_000737465.1 Haliaeetus leucocephalus
TGAGAAAAAAAGGGGGGAAGCGAGGAAAAAGGTGGGGGAAGTGAGAAAAAAGCAGGAAAAGTGAGGACAAAAGCAGGAAAACCAGTGGGAAAAGTGGGATGACAGCAGGGGCTCCGCTCACCTCCTTGTAGAGGTGGACAGAAGGGTCGTTCCCGCTCAGCAGAAAAACCGTCTCAGGTTTGTCACCGATGCAGACCCTGCGAGGACAGAGGAGGGAGGGTAACAGGGTGGGGGGTGCCAGGGCGGGGCTGTGGGGCGTGGCAGGGTGTGGCAGGGTGTGGGGTACGCACTCGGCGTGGCAGAGCTGGAACGGGGTGAACTGGAGCTCCAGGTTGAGGCAACTCTCTGTGGGAGAGAGGGGAGCACAGGTCCAGGGGCCGTGCTGAGAGCCCCCGGCACCCACCGTGTCCTCCTGGGGGGGCCATGGAGCCCCTGGGAGGGGGGGCAGACCCCAGGAGGGGACACACTTACGCGCCACAGAGTCGAGGTCGTACTCGGAGCCGGGCTCATAGTCGCAGTAGATGTTGAGGAAGGGGCTGGCTTTGTCCCCGGAGTCCTGGGGGGGTGGCAGAGGGGGTGGGAATGGGGGCAGACCCCCCC
>NW_010972663.1:34596-43984 GCF_000737465.1 Haliaeetus leucocephalus
CCCCGGGGGAGGGCGGGGCGATCGTTGGCGTTCCGCCGCCTCCGGGGCGGGGCGTGATATGAAACCCCGCCTCTGAGGCGGGGCGTTAGCGAGTGGGCGGCGCCTAGGGGACGCGATGGGGCACAACAGGGACCCCGGGGCAAGAGTGGGACCCCGGGGGGTGGGGGTCTGTGGGGCAGGGTACGGCACAGGCTCGTTAATTAACACCCCCCGGCAGCCTTAACGAGACCAGGGATGGTGTTATCCTTTGGGGGCGGTGAAGTCAGCCCCAGCACTGGGGGTTTTGGGGGTTAAGGGGGGG
This sequence comes from Haliaeetus leucocephalus, assembly GCF_000737465.1. NCBI lineage: Eukaryota > Metazoa > Chordata > Aves > Accipitriformes > Accipitridae > Haliaeetus > Haliaeetus leucocephalus. The sequence goes on from NW_010972663.1 coordinate 34,898, forward strand.
GGGGGCCCCCCCCCCCCGTCCGTGCCCCCCCCCCAACACAGGCCCTGGCCCATCTCCACTCATGCAACGTTTTTATTTGCGAGGATGCAGTACAGCCAGCCAAGCCCTGCCGTCGACGCCATCGCATGCAGCAGCCCCTGCCCTTCCTCCTCCTCCTCCTCCTCACCCCTCCCAGGGCTGGGCGGGGGGGACACACTATACCCGCAGCCCCCAGGGAGAACGGGGACCCCTGGAGCGAAGGGAGGGTGGAGGGAGAGAGCTCCAAACCCGGGCTCCCAGGGAATATATTACACCATTAAATATCTGAAGAGGGGTCCATGTACAAGGAGGGGGGGAGCGGGGGCAGCTCCGGAAAATGGGAATGGCTCCAGAAAAGGGGAATTGAGGGGGGGTGTGTGTCTGCAAAGATCAGGGGGCAACTGCCTAGCGTAAGTCCTCCTCCTCGCCCTGGATGGTTTTCTTGATGCGGAGCAGCATGGTGGTGAGCCACTGGTCCAGCCGGGAGATGGAGTCGTATTCCTTCACCTAGCGGGGGGAGAAAGGAGAAGGAGGAGGATGAAGGCGTTAGTTGGGAGGAAGCTGGAGGGGGAGGAGGGGGCTCCTTCCACCTTCGTGTCTGGGGTGAATTCCCGCGTTTTACTGGCACCAGCATTAAACCTACCGCATCGGTGTAGCCGTCGATGTTCTGTTCCTCATGAGCATCCAGCAATTTCTAGAAGACAAAAGCAGGGAAGGGGAGGGGGATGAGTGAGGGGACACCCCCCCCCCAACCCTCCGCTCCCCCGAGGAGGGGGAACCCTCCCAAAAACCCTCTGCTCACTTTGGCTTCACTCCCGTCTTCCTCAAGAACAGATTTGGAACACGGTGGGGGGGGACAGAGCTGCCTGGGCTGGCCAGAGCCGAGCCCACCGCAGCCAGGAGCTTCCCGGGGAGCAACCAGGCTGCAGCTCATCCCAGCCCCCGGCCCTTTATCACGCTCCCCAGGATCGGGAAGCCATCCCGGCGGCGTTTCCGTCCCCGTGACGTAGCTGAGAGGAAGGAGGGGAATTCTGCTGCTCACCTTGACCAGTTTGCACTCCCTGGAGTCCGTAAAGGCTGGAAACATCTCTTCGTACTTTTGCACGGCCAGCTGGAGGGGAGGAGGAGGAAGAAGGGCCGTGAGGAGGAAGGGCATGAGGCAGAAGGGGCATGAGGTGGAAGGGGCACGAGGAAGAGGAGCACCCATGAGGGGAGCAGCTCCCATGGGTGGGCTCGTTTTGGGAGCTTATTTCTAGCAGAGGCAGCATCCCCGTGTCCCCGCTAGCCCGGAGGGTAGGAGAGACCCCCCCAGCCCCTTCCCAACCCTCCACTGGCCGGTGCCAGGGGTGTTTCCATGCCCTGTCCCCCACCTTTGCGTTAAGCATGTCAATGCAGAAGTGGCAGAGGGCCGCCTTGAAGAAGTACTCCTTGGCGCTGTACTTCAGCAGGGGACTATCCATCGCGCTGGTGCCCACCTGCAGAAGACAATCGGGATGGGGACGGGGATTGGAGATTTCCCGAATTATTTAGGGAGCTCTGCCGGAGGATGCTCTCCCGAGACGTGTGTTGGGCAGGAGGCACAGACCTGCTCATAGATTTCCACAGCTTTCTGGTACTGCTCCAGCTGGGCCGCGTAAGTGGCCACTTTCAGCAAGCACTTGTTGGCAGAGCTGTGGGGAAAGGAAAGCCGAGAGAGCTCAGGGCAGGGCTCTCTGCCAGGAGTATTGTACTGCCCACGGAGCCGTAACCCCACTGGCAAGGCCCCCCCACGCCGCTGACACCCCAGTTCCCACCCAAACACTGGGAACTGGGGTTCCCCATGGTGGGGGGCAAAAGCCCGGGAGCTCTCTTCTGCCCCCAGCATGGCACATAGAAAGCTTCAGAAACCGGTGGCAGGGATGAGAAAGGAAGCAAGCAGCAGTGAAAACACCCATCGGCTGCTTGCTTCAGAGGGGGATGTCGCTTCAGAGACAGAAACTCGGCCACCATCTGTTTCCTGACCCAGCCCACGCCGTGCCGGAGCACCGATCCCATGGGGAGAGCTGCTCCGGCAGCTCCTGCAGTGCCGGGAACGGGCAGGGCTGCTCTGCCTTTACCTGTTGGACTCTTCCCCTTTGTAGTAATCCGCAGCCTGCTCATAGTGGGCTATCGCCTAGGAGGAAGGCAAACACGGTCAGGGCGTAGCACACCGCCAAAAAAATACATATATATACATATAAAAATACAAAGATATGGGAGCCACAGAGCCTGTAGCAATGCTCAGGAGAATCCTCCCCAGCCTGGCCTTGCAGGGCGCACGCCTGCTCCCAGCCGCCCACGCAGCTTCCGCTGCCCGCACTGCCATCTGTGCTGGCTGCGGCGGCCGGCTCCCATCCCAAGGTGGCAACTGGCCGGCAGCTCCCCACCGAGACAAGGTCAGTGCGGCAAGAGGGCTTGGGGGTGAGATGCCAGCCCAGCAAGCATCCTGGCACGTTGCAGCTTTACCGGGATGAGCAAAGATATGCTCCCTCCCCAGAGGAAAGTTATTTTTCTCTTTTCAGCCCATTCTTTAAGGGGGCGGCTCATCTCCTGGCTGCCTGTGGGCGCGTTTCACACCCATCTCCTGCCAACAGGCTGGGGACCTACTGGGCAGCTAAATTTGAAGACGAATCGTATCGCTGCCACAGAACGCATGGGATCGGTGCCGAGGAAGAGGAGGTTTTCCTGATGGGAGCTCACAAATCCAGCTGAGCAAGCTCAGCCTGTTCCCAGAGCTCCAAAGTCCTGCCTCGAGGGCAAATCCCTATGTTATTCTCTCCAAGGAACCCATCAGAGAACAGGGCAAGACGGCACCATGGGTTACTCCCAGGAGCTGTCAAGGAGGGTGTCGGAGAGGCTTGCTGGGAGAAGTGTCAAGAACAGCCCTAAATTAACTCGGGAAATGAGCAGAAGCCTGAATTAGATCCATGCAGGATGTGGAAAAAACTTGTTTCCCTTTAAAATGAACCTCGTTTATCCCCCAAGGAAAAAAAAAAAACCACCCCACTGAGTCAGAATCCGGAGCCACAGGGGTAGGAACAGCATCTGTGGAGGCAGCCCTGCGGGACCCCGCAAGCACCTGAGCCTCCAGGAAGCCGGAGGGCTTCGCTACCTCCATCCGTAGCGGCGATTTCTTCTCAGATGGCTCCAGTCAAACTGTTCTCGCACTTCCCAGATGCCCACGCAAGCCCAAAGCCTTTTTTTTTTTTTTTCTCCCTTTCATTAGCTGCAGCGTCAAGGCTGTTCCAAGCATCTTCCTGGGTTTGCGCAGGGCTGACACACACCAGGAAGCATCGCTGGTATTTGGGGCTTAAAGCCACCGCAACGGCAGCCAGCAGACATCAGAGGAGCAGCGGGCGCGTTTCAGGGAAGAAGCAAGAACAGCCTGAGGGCAAAGGGTGACCTGCTGAGGGTACGTCACCCTGAGCAGGTATGACAGCTCCGAGCTCATCTGCCGGGGTTGCGATGAATCAGCAAAGCCCTCCGGAGCCAAGAAGCCTCCAGGTTTTGACCTATTCCAAATCTCTGCTTGAATTGAAGGTGGCATTTAGGAAAGCCAGAGGATGCACAGCTGTGCCTCCTTGTGCCCTGACAGCCAGCCACCTGCCCTACGGCATTCCCCTCTCTTACCCCATGTTTACCTTTTCGATGTCCACCAGCTCCGTCTCATAGATTTCCGCTATCGATATGTGGTGCTTCGCAGCGATGGTGAACCGACCCTGGAAGCAGAAAGGAGTTTGCACACCTGGGCTGGGACTCACCGGGGTGTTGGGAAGAGCTCTCCAAGCCCAACGGGAGCAGGAAAGCTGCTCCGAGGGCAGGCAGCGCTGCCAAACTTGCCATTCCCAGCGCTCAGGGAAGGCTTTGGCCCCTGCCCACCATGCATTTGCCTCCAGGTCTCACTGGGCACGGGTTTCGGCCCTATGCAAAGCCAGCAAGCTGGACATAAACCGCCCCCCTTGATCTCTCTGAGCTGAGGGTGCAGAGAGGTGGGTCAGTCCCTTTGGCCTTGCCACCCTCCCTCCTAGTGAGAGGAGCACGGCCAGGCTTACCATGTCTGTGTAGATCTCGATAGCTCTGATCAAACAGTTAATGGCCTCTGAGAAGAAAAAGAACAGATTTGTGAGCACGGGCGTTTTGGAAGAGTGGTGCTGTTTGCCACCCCTCCCTCCCGCTCCCAGCCTCCCCCCAAAGCAAGGGAGCTGTATTTATAGCACACTCAAAGATCAATACCTACTCAAGCTGAGGCTACAGGCTTCGAGGGAAATTTAGAGCATGCGAGTGGTGACAGCGACCATCAGAGAACGGCAGAGCAAATCAAAGACTCTCTGCTGGCACCGTCGCATCCCCATGCCCCAGCATTCCAGCAGCTGATGGCCAAGAGTCAGCCAGTTTGCACCAGGCAGCCCACGGACGCCGTATCAGAGGTTTCTGATCACAGACCACCTCTAACAAGATCGGCAACTCTGCTTTTGTAGGTAACTCCTGCAGACAGGAGTTATCCGAAGCCAAGGGGCAGGCAGAGAGGTTTAGGCTTTAACAGCAGCCTCCGAGCTTGCCAAATGCCAAGGAGCTGGTGCTGCTATGCTTCCACCACAGCCCTGCTCACAGTGCACCGTGCCCCAGGGTGGATGGGAGCAGGGGAGGGGAACAGGACACATTTCCTGAGGTCCCCAGAACAGGTGGGTAGCAAAAAGCAGAACCCAGACACGCTCCATCCAGTAGCCTGTGCCGTTGGGCCAGCCTGGGAGCTGGGAGGCATGAGTAAGGTTATTTGTTTCCCAGAACAAAAGGCTTTTGTTTGGGGTGTAGGGCATTTGAGATGCAGACCCCTAAACATTTGGGATGCAGTCCTTGTGAAGGGAAAAGCCCCTGCAGTAATTCCACAGACCCCCTTCTACCCCACAGGACCGAGGCAGGAGTCCTCCACAGCCTCTCCCCAGACCGTGGGGTAGGATTTAACGCTGCATCAACTCAGACCTGGCCCTCTCTGTGGTGTTTCACCCCAGAAGGTTATCCAAAGGGAGATGCGCTTGTTGCTCAGACAAGTGCCCAGATCCGCCACGGTCCAGGACAGGGGGGCTGAAGCCGCAGCATTTTGCTGTATTTCAGGAGGAGGTGCCTTCCCCTTGCTGACTCCAAAGAGGCGTGGGAGGAACTCTGCTGCAGCTAAATGCCAGGCTCCAGGAGATGGATCTTTTTCTGACTGCTCCCAGCTGTCAGGCTCGCAGTGCTCCCTACCAGGGAGCCGAGCAGCGCAGGAGCTGCCATCTGACTGACGGCTGCCACAGCCGTGTCTTCACCGCACCCAGCCCCGGGTACGCGGGACGGCGGTTCACAGTGGAGGAGAGATGGGAGCGGCAGGGGGAAGAGAAGGGAGCGGGGCAGGATCCCCAGTTCGTGTCACGGCTGACCCAAGGGACCACGGCAGCATGGACGCTCAGGTCTGAGGGCAGGAGCAGGTCCCTCCAGCACCACTGCCTGCAGCTCCTGGGTAAAAGCAGCTGCAGGGCCTTTAGCCAGCTCTGAGGACAAAGTCAGTTCACCGAGAAGAGGCAGTCGTGGACACGCAGACGGCGTTCAACCACGTTTTTCTCTCCACAAGTTCACCCACAAGGTTGTGTCTTTATCCTGGCCTGTCCAGCCGGCCCCACTGAACACCTCACCTGCCAGAAGTCTCCATCTAGCACGGACCCATCCCCACCACAGTGAATTCCCGTGTATTCAGGAAGGTTTTTGCCCCGATTAGGAAGAGGCAGGCTCAGCCTCCGCCTTTTCCCTCCAGTTTACCAAAAGCCACAATGCGCTGGGGTGGAGGAGCCAGCACGTTTCAGCACACCGGCTCACACAGCCACCCGAGAGAGGAAAACTCAGGTCGAGAGCAGCGTGAGCGGATAATCAGAACATAAATCTCTGGGAGATTAAACAAATCCTCCAGGAGATTAAATTTGTTTTCTCCTCAGGTTATTTCATTATCTTCTCTGAAAATCACCCAAACTGATCCGGCCCCGGCACAGATAACCCTGGGGGCTACAGTAAACTAGCGAGGCAGCTTGCCAGGAACAGCAAAGCTTTCCCCTACAGCATGGGGAAATGCAAGGAAAGCAAGACCAACTCTCATGCTCCTTCCTCTCTTCGTATCCTAAACCCAACAGCCCATGCTCGTCAGCTTCCACCACTATATTCCCCTCTTGTGCTCCAGATCAGGCAGAGGAGAGCTAGGATCCAAATCACCCGCAGAGGAACATGCAGGACACCTCAACTCATCACCCGTCCCACCAAAGCCAGCTGAAACACCAGCCATCGAGAAGGAGAAGCGTTTACTCTCAGCTGGTCCATCAAGCCCAGAACACCTCCTCCCCGGCTCGGCTCCCAACAGCCCAGGAGCTGCTCTAACGCTGGAGTGAAGGGAGCCAAATGAAGCGCGATCCACGCGTGGCGTGTGAATCACGACCAAAACCCTTCTGCAGCTTCAGCTGAAGCCATATGCTCAGAGTCGGGCTCGGCAGGCAGCACAGGGATTCCCGCGGAAGTGGGGGGGGGAAACCAACGTCATCTGGCAGGCACGCTGGCTGTGGAGGTGAACTTTGCTTGCCGTCAGCTACCAGAGTGACTCGCAGCTCGGGGGAAGCACATCAAATCCAGCCCACAGCATCTCGGCTCGCTCCCAAAGGTGTCGAAAGGATGGGATAACACACACCAAGGAGAAACCCTTGTGTAACGGGCAAAAACCCAGCGGATAGGCACAACACGCAGCCTCTGGTAACTGAAATCGGGGCGTTCTATGCATGCTCCCTAGCTTGAGAGGCTGAAAAATCCCCAGCTCTGAAAGGCTGGAGGGAAATCAAGTCCTTACCTTGTGGGTCAGCTTTCTTGAAGGCATTGCCTGCGTCCACAAAGTTGGTGGCTGCGTCGTGCTTGCTCTGCAGCTGCAGGTGGAGCTGTGCCGCCTGGCAAAAAGCATTCCCTGCGGCTGGAGAAGGAGAGGAAGCTCAGGAGCATCGTCTTAACCATTTCATAGAGATGGGATGGAAAAGCTAGGTGCAGGCAGGTTAGTCAACTCAAAATCAAGCTAAAATAAGCCAGCAGCATTGAGCCTGTGCCGGCTTTCAGACCCAGAGGTGTTCACTCCTCCCTGGAGAAGGTGAGGAGACTGCACCCCCAGCTCAGGGAAACAGCTCACAGCCACACGTGTACGTACCGCTCCAGTTTTTGGCCATTTTGAACATGTTTGCTGCTCGGGCGTAGATGTCGCATGCTTCCTCTATCCTGGAGGAGCCCCTGGAAGCAAACAGAAGCCAGGCATTGCATAAATGCCTGCTGGGAAGCTCAAACCCTGTGCCTGAGCAAAAAAAAAAAAAAATCGCATTGCTTCACTCCAGCTGCCAACAAGAGCAAGAGAGGCTCCCTGGGGCGAGCTGCTGACACAGCCGAGTCTCTCCCAGCTCGAGGGGCAGAGACCGGGCCCCTGCAGCACTCTCTTGGGAAGCTGCAGTTAAAACAGAGGCCAACAGGGAGAAAAAAGCGGGTTTGCTGCCTGCTTGCTCCGAGCCAAAGCTCACAGATGGCCCAGTAGCTCGCACGGCCAGAGAAGCCATGCTCACAGCCATGGGGAAGAATCCCAACCCTTCCCTGCTCTAAATCTCCCTGCTGACAGTGGGAGCTGGGTCAGTCCTTCACAGAAGCACTTTTTTATTAATAATTAACGAGCAGAGGAATCACTCCCGCAGCAAAGGGGTGAAGTGCCAGTCCCAAACGAAACCACGTTGCTCCTTTCGGCGAAGCCCTAGCTCACAGCCCTCCCTCTGCCACCGGGGGCACAGCCAGCACCCGCTGCAGTATCCTCCCGGCCCCCAAAACAGCCTGAGGGGAGTGAGGAGGGAGCCAGCTCATCCAACAGTGACCTGTTTTTGAAATGCAGGGTCTGCAGGACAGCAGCACCACCTTCCAGCTCTCCAGCTCTGCTAGAAAGCGCATTCCTCTACCGACCTCACCGATTTTGATTAGAAATCCTGGCTGGTGACTCAAGGGAGCTTATTACAGTCATATTTGTGTTTTGGAGGCTTTTTCTAAGCACAAGCTTGGGCAGTTTTGCTCACGTTTCCTCCCTTTCACTAGAAACCTGCAGTCAGAGACATGGCAGGGGCCTGGCAGGAGCGACTCGCCAGAGTCAGCAGCTCCACCAGTTCAGATTGGTTTGAGCAGCAAAGTTCTCCCGCTCCCCTAAAAAAATAAGGAAAGCATCAAGGCAGCCGCTCCGCCCAAGGAACAAACCGCGTTCCCAGCGATGCCGTCCCCACTGAACGCCGGCTGATAAGCGGGATAAAAGGGCAATAAGCATCTGGCGGATTTCGGCAGCCAGACTTCACGTGCGCAGGGCTGATGACGGCTTAAGGCTGTTTGAGACGACCATGGAGATCTCAGAGCTTTACAAAACTGCCTTTTAACTCAAGAGAATCCCAGCTGCGATTAGAAATTGCCGTTTAATACCTAAATGCTTGAGTTTTCCATCTCATGTTAATTTGGAGCTACTGAATAACATTAAGGAGGGCGAGCTGCAGGAAACGCAATGGCACGGCGAAGCAAAGGGCAGCAGAAACCACTGCTGTGGTCCCTCTCATGCACAAAACCTGTCCCCAGCATCTCCTTCCCAACCACAGCCCCAGGAAAACAAACCTCCCCCTTATCAGGCAAGGGATGGGCTTGCTCTTGTTTATGAAATCACCCTGTTAAAGCCAAATTTTGCAACATTAAGCAAGGGGCACCTCTCGTTTCTCCCCTAGCGCTGGAGTTGTGTAAAGCCGGAGTTAAAGCCAGGCCTGGTCAGGCAGCATGGGCATGAAACCGGCCTGGTCTGTGCACAGAGATGAGTCTGAGCAGCACCAAGGGGACAAATCAAACCCCTGGGGTTTGTCCTTCGCCAGTACGATGAGGGGCAGGGGGGAGCAGAACTCCGTCAGCCCTGACGAGCCCCCACAGAGACGCACCACCAGCCAGGACTGTGCATGGCAGAATTTAAAGTTTAACACCCCCCCCCCCCCCCACCCACAA
>NW_010972663.1:43994-44502 GCF_000737465.1 Haliaeetus leucocephalus
AGAACACCACCCCCCCCCCCCCCCCCCAAATCTGAACTGGTCGTAAAGCCCATGCTGAAAGCAAGGGACAAGTTCATGACGAATTGAGAGGCCATAACAGCTCTTGCTGGTTTTTAACAGCCTTCCCCACTCTCATCTGTAGCCCCCACACCCCATGACATGACCTTACGCCCTCTGCCAGCCCCCAGCACCCCCCCAGTGCCCACTCCTCACCCCAGTGCCCCCCTGAAGCTCTTAATACCCCTTACCCTTGCCCAGTGTCCACACCCCAGCCTCCCAGAAGACTCTAGTACCTTTTTCCCACACCCAGCACCCCCACCATGACCACCCATCAGCCTGAAGCCCCCCAGAAGCTCCTTACACCCCTTCTCTGTCCCCCTGTACTCCCTCAGCGCCAACCCTTCCCCCAAAGCCCCCAAGTCCCACCACCTTCACCCCAAAGCTCCCCAGAAGCTCATAACACCCCTTCTCTGCCCCCCCGCACCCTCTCAGTGCCCACCCTTCACCC
>NW_010972663.1:45190-50291 GCF_000737465.1 Haliaeetus leucocephalus
GGGGGGGGGCACCCGCAGCCCCCAAAATGGGCGATTTTCGTCCTTTTCAGGCATTTTGACGCGTTCCAGTGGCGTGAGGCTGATGCGCTGGGCTCCTCGGGGGGGGGGGCAGAGGGGGGGTCCTGAAGGAGCCCGGGATCAGGTATTGCCCACAGCCCTGCCTGGCACCGCACTCCCCCAGGGTGACGGCGCTGACATCACGGCCACCGCGCTGACATCACTCAACTACTTGAGGGCGTAGCCAGGGCCGGCGCTGCTTCTCCCCCCAGCTGAAAGGGTACTGACAGCGGAGGGGTCAGGACAGCGGCAGCGACTCCTCATTTAACGAAGCTCCGGCTAATTAGCGAGGGCCAAGCGTAAGGATTTTAAGATCCATTTGTCATCATCCCCCCCTGCCGCTAACGACCACCTCCAGCCCCAGCAGGAACTTTTGAGAGGAGCCCTAGATTAATTACTTCCCGGTGAAAGGGTAGCATCCCTGCTGACGAAGGCGTGAGTATTTAATGACCCACTGGTCATTAACGATCTCCTCGTTACCCCATCCAAGCTACGTCGCCGGTCTTCGGTATGCGCCGGACATAACGCCAACAGCCAGCAGCGGTTGGGAGGGGAGGCGAAACGTCAGTCGACAGAGCGCGTTTGCCAGCGGAAAACGTTTTTGGGGTGGAATTGCCTGAATACGGCACCTGCCTGTGAGTGTAAAGGCGACGTCACCGGCACGGTAATCTCCGGCACCGGTGCCTCTGCCGGGTGCGTCGCCGAGTTCTGGTGGTGGGACGGAAATGAGGGGGCAGCTGGGGGAGAGGGTCTCCCCCCAAAAGCCACCCCTCGAGCAGACATCACCCTGGTCACCACAAAACCCCTCGGTTCGCCGCCGACGGTGTTTGCCACGCTGCGCGGCGCGGTAAAATCCCGGTGTGTGTGTCCCCAGCACCGGGCCTGCGAGAAGCAGAAGTGGATTTTTAGAGGTGAAACAGCCGGGGCTCATCCTCACCACGAGGTTCGTGGTGCCTTGGAGGGCTCCTCGGTGAGCTCCCGGCCCAGCAGAACCGGTGCCGCAGCCTGCCGCGTCTCCGCGACCCTCACGCCGGCAGAGAGGAGGTAAGGGAACGGCGCAGAAACCCCTATTTTTCGGTGCATGAAGTAAGAGCGGAGGCGCTTGTGGTATTTGGGGGGAAACCGGCCCCAAGGAGGAGGTTTCCTCGTCACTGAACTCTTTACGCCGATTTAGAACGCTCCGGCAACATCTCGCCGACACACCCAGACGGAAGGGAATACCTTAGACACCGTCAGAATTCCCTCCAGTGCCATTACTGCCGGCTAAGCGAGGATTTTTCCTATCTTGCTCTGGTTTAACCCCAGACTCCCCACCTGAGCGCCCGGGGAAAATTTTAGGACCAAAAAAATGCTACGAAACTCCCGTGGGCAGCGACCGGCGGCGGCACCGGGCCCCTCTAAAGCAGAAGAGGGGTGACAACGCCGTCACCGCCACCGGCCTCGCGTCACTAAGAAGGGTCTGACCTCGCGTTTAATGCCAGAATTTTAATGGGGTAGGTCCCTCGTGTGTGCCCCCCGCCCCGGGAGGATCCTGCATCCTTAGGGAAAAAAGCGTTGCCAAAGCCGTCCCTCACCGGTCCAATCCCCCCCAGCCCCAGCCGGAGATCGGATTTGAGACCCACCTGCCTCATTTTAAGGGTCCTCGTCCCCCCGTGTCCCCCCCTCCAAACCTGTGCAAAGGCAGCCATGGCAGATGTAAACTCCAAGAGAGTATCTCAGTTCTTGCAGAAATGCGTTAAGCCGGAGGACAAGGGTGGAGAGACGTGGCCGAAGGAGGAGGTGACGGAGGAGCCAGCTCTCCCTCTCGTCCCGCAGTCCTACCCGCGGACAGTACAAGGTACGTGTGCCGTTTGGGCTTTTTTTCCTTTTTTTTTTTTGCCCCTCCAAAAAAATAGCAGCATCTGAACATGGTACACGGCAGCCACCGTGAGGCTTCCTCCCGACAGTTGCCTCCGGTTTAGGATAACGCATGGGGCTAGAGGACAAAGATCCAAAGTGAGGTTTCAATTAAAATTTGAGGCGACGTTGCATTGCGTTTTGTCTCCTCAGAGGAAATCTCGATGGTCTTCAACACCTACAACATGGCGGCAGCCAACCTCGGGCCATCGTCCAGGAGGAAAAGAGAGAAAGGCGGCGGTCAGGAGGGCACCAGCACCGCACTCTACGTCGACCGTCGCAAGTCCAAGGTGTGGAACTATTACACCAAGCTGGGAGATGCCTACGTGGAGTGCAACGTCTGCAAGAAACAGCTCTCCTTCCACAACAGCACTACCACGATGCGGGAACATCTAGTGAGGAAGCACAGCATCCGCGACACCTTGCTCTCCCAGCTCAAGGACGACCAGACTTCCGAATCCGACTACGTGGCTCAGGAAAATGCCGCCAAACGCTCTCGGCAGACGACGCCAGAAAGCAGCCTCTACCACGCCGCATCCTGTTCAGAACCCAGGACCGATGTGATCCTGGAGCTGGTGCTGGAGATGATCTTCCGTGACTTGCACCCTCTCTCCGTGGTGAAGGACAAAGGGTTCGGGCTCCTCATCGGGTACCTGGAACCAAATTTTACCCTCCCGTCGCCCGTGCAGCTCTCCAGCATGCTGTGGCACCGGTACAACGTGGTCAAGCAGCACCTGGAGCGCTACTTGCAGACAGCTCAGGCCATCGTGGTCTGCGTGGAGTTCTGGGTTTCCCAGCTCAGCCAGACTTACCTGACCGTCACGGCCAACTTCATCGACGGGGAGTGGCGGCGGGCCCGGTGCATCATGGAGACGCAGCAAGCACACGAAGACAAAGCGGAGGAGGGCGATTTAGGGGAGAAACTGTCCGCTGTCCTCTCCGAATTCGGCTTGTCCAGCAAATCCGTCTTCTGCGTTATGCATGACAGCCCGCAGAGCACGGCAGCGAACTCGCAGCAGCTGAAGAACGCGTACGGCTGGAGCAGCCTGTGCTGCGCCGCTCGCACCCTTCACCTCTGCATCAAAGCGGGGCTGGAAGTCGAGCAGGTCCAAGAAGCCCTGAGCACTGCCCGGGGTATCGTCAGGTACTTTCAGCAGGACGCAAAAGCCACCTGCTCCTTGAACAGCAAGCTGGAAGCCATCAACAAAACCAAACTAAAACTGGTGATGGACGTGGGCTCTCGCTGGATAACCACCATCGAAATGTGCGAGAGTCTCTTAGACCTGAAGTGGGCCATCATGTCCGTGCTGGAGGAACACCCCAAGGGCACGGCGGCTGTCCAGAATTTGGCCGACCACCAGTGGAAACTCCTGCAGGACCTGGTACCAGTCATGAGGACGATCAAGATCGCAACGTCCTTCCTGCGCGAGGAGCAGAACGCGTCCGTATCGTCTCTGATGCCTTGCATCCACGGGATCATCGCCGCCATCGGACAGCAGTCGGAAGAGTCCGGCGCCGTCATCAAGACAGTGGTAGGCAACATCAGGTCAGAGCTGACGCAGCGCTGGGGGTTATCAGAGGATGAGAAAGTGCTAGAAAGCCCAGCGGTTATTGCCTCTTTTTTGGACCCGCGCTTCAAGGAGATGAGGTTTCTCAGCCCCAGCCTGAGAAGCGAGCTGCACAAGAGAGTCAAAAACATGCTGTCGCAGGTTTTCAATCACCAGTCCCCATCTGCTACCCAGTTTTGGATGCCAAACTTGGATTACAAAGCCGAGGGCGGAGATGCGGGCAGCCAGCTGTCTGCTCACAAGGACAGATGCTCGAGCGCCCCGTCACAGAGCATGTACGACATCCTTTTGGGGAAGGACCCGACAGAGAGCATGCCGGAGATCCACCAACAACTGGAAAACTACATCGTGGAGCCTCTCTGCAAGCGCAGCACCAACCCGCTGGACTGGTGGAAGAACAACGAGCATCGCTTCCCGGCCGTGGCGCGGCTGAGCCGGCAGTACCTCGCCGTCCCAGCGACTGCCGTGCTGCCCGACCAGGCTTTCGCTGCCGGTGAAAGCAGCCTGGAGCATCGGCGAGCCGTCCTGGCGCCGGAGAACCTGGACCAAATTCTGTTCCTGCATCAAAATTTTGACTTTTTAGAATCGATGAGAAACAGCAGCGAGACTCGGAACAGAACCGTGCACTGACGCGCCTGGAGGCGGGTGGGCGTGCGGAGCCCTTCCACAGCTCCGCGGGTGTTTAACCGGCTGGCGGAGCTTTCAGACACTGGCCCAACAGCCCCACCGCAGTTACCGGGTCTACGGCAGCGGCAGCCAGCGCCGAGTATTTTTCCAAACTCCTGCCTACGCGTTTTTGTCATCGCTTTGGCAATGCCCGCAGCGAAGAGCGAGCGTCGGAGGAGGTGTGAACACACCGCCTTCCAGCACTGGCTTTCTCATCCACCACGGAGCCTGCAGTCCCTGCTTTATTCCTCAGGCTCTCTTTTAATTCCTCTTTTTATTCCTCATTTGCTCCCCGCTCGAGACCTCCGCTCCTCCCTACCCACATCAGACCCACCCAGGGCGCGTAGCCCAGAGCCTGGCCCAGCCCTAAAGCCCCGGGCGCATCCTCAAGCTCCCTGAACTCAGGCACGATCCGTGCCCAAGTGTTTTTTTCGGACGTAAACAGGGCAAGCCAGGAGTTAAGAACAGGCTTGGACAGGTGCCGAGCCGCCAGCACAAATACGGGCCTGGTGACGTCATTATCCCACATGGATACAAGACACGGTTGTGCCAACACCCACAAATACCACGTTACGCGACCACAGCGCCTTGTTTTCCGATACCCGCAAGCGGAGGGTAGCCCGGAGGACGCAGCGGCTCGGCGGAGCTCACGTCGCCTGGGACAGCACACTGGGGGGTGTCCCGCAGCGAAGGGTGGGGAAAGACCCTCAAAATACATCAGCTTTAACTTGAAATCACCTCTGGGTTTTCCTCTGGGGTATGCTAATGAGCTATAATTGTAGCAAGCGGAGGTCAGTACCTTAATGTACATACATAATTAAGATCGCTCAGTGCTGCAACATCCCACTTTTTTTTCTTAAAAGAAACAGCCCCTCTCCCGCCCTCCCCCCCCCCCCCCCCCTTTCCCCCTTTTC
>NW_010972663.1:50301-68869 GCF_000737465.1 Haliaeetus leucocephalus
ATTTCCAGCTTTGCAGCTTTTTTTTCCTGTTGCATTTGCTAAAACTTTCAGCCCTCACAGCCACTTTCCTGTCTGCTGGCAGGGCTGCTGCCAACTTAAATGAACGTTACGGAAAGGCCTGTCTTCGTTTTTGGAAGGCAGCTGGTTTCCATTTGAAATCATAAGGGCTAAATTAAAAATAAAAGTTTCTTTGACTTTTTTTTTTTTTTTTTAAATACAAGTTATGAGAAGTGAAAGGATAACATCTGCACCCACTCTGCAAAGCCTCCTTCTGCTTTGGGTAAAGAAGTTTATCGAGGCCCAGACCTGAAGACTGATCCTTTAAAGAGCAAATGGAACCAAAATACGGATTTGTTTGTGCTGGACATGACTATTCAGCCTAGCAAAATTTAAACAAAGCCATGAAAATCTCGTGGCCTGGTGACAAAAAAAAAAGCCTTTTATCCCTCCTAGCATAATGACAGTGGAGACAAGACCCCTTATTTATATTTCATCCACTGAACTTATCAAACCCTCAATTTTTCACTACTAAATGCAGTTTAGCGAGGCAGTGTTATTTATGCAAATAAACACAAATCAGTGCAATAATACACAACTGGCTATGGTGCTTTAAATATTACAAAAGGCTAACACTGACTCCGCTTGATAACTGAGACAACTCACAGCAGACCAAACACACCTAACCACCCTGATTCTCCTGCCGTGTCTATGGCTGCGGTGCCCGAGCACTCTCCAGTGGTAAATCAAACCAGGGAACATCACCACATCACACACAGCTCCTGCTCCATCCCTCACTGAATGGGAACTGGACGGCAAAAGCCGGTGCCTCGTATTTTGCGGTAGCGGAACGAAGGAAACATTTGCGTTCGGACTGAAAGGAGAGTGAAGGAGCCTTAACGCAACAGCGGGTTACAGCCTGGAGCAGTCCCCGGACTCAACAGGTTTGTGGTCTCAAGCTTTAGGAGAGTTTTAGGAATAATAAGGACCCATCTTTACACCCCTCCCTGCCCAGTGACCGAGGGACTGGGCCTGTGGAAGCACATGCCCATGTTCTTTCAAGACTGATGTACACATAGCATGCCGTGTTCGCACCACCAACCAAGCGTAATAAACTTTGTTTTAATTATTTAATTATTTATAGCATAACCAGCAAGAACAGTCCAAGAACTTTTACATCTCCTATTCAAGAACCCAATTTATAAGCTATGTAGAAAGCACATTTTTAAAAAAAAACCACCTTACTTGGCTCAGAAGAGTGCTATAGTTGAGATCTGAAATTCTGTGCATGACTATCCCTTTATGGCAAAACAAGGTATTAAATATGATGAGAATTTCTCAGTGATTTCCCTAGTCTGTCTCTTTCTAACAGCCCCAAACCCTGAAACCGAGAGCAACAAGTGAGGGCCGAGGGCATCCACCTTTTGTTTTAAATGGAGGCAAAGGACTTTGTTAAACAAAAGCAGAAGTCAAGAGCTTCTAGTATTTGTACAACAGCTCTTTTACAGTCATTAACTACTGCTTATTTTCCCAACCATGCAGAACTGTAATTCAACGCCAGGCACGCATACTTCATTTAGCACACATCTTTGCTGTGTTGGTACAAGCAAGAAACATTCTTTATTAAACTCAACACCAGTTATGGGCAGTAACTGCTGAGAAAACCTATATAAGTTTTTTTTAACACACTACACACACAAAGTCGCAGCTTTTCTTCCAGAAAGCTTTTGGCAAACAGTCTCTCAAGGTTCACCCCGCATGAAAAGCTGAGGTGGTTTTTCAGCGTTGGTGCAACTGCTGCTGTGCTCCTGATGGATTAGGTTGAAGAGTGCAGGTGATCTCATGTCGTCTAATCGTCCTCAGAGCTCAGCCACTGCCCAGATGCTAGAGAAAGTTCACGTTTTTCTAGACGGGGAAAACTAACATCATTGCTACTCTGAAATCAACAGTTTCTCAGTTACCATTGGAGATGGTCAGCAGGTAGGTTTCTTCCATCTTTGCCTCACTTTTAAAATGCTTCGAGGGCCATTTAATCCCCAGGAGAGGCTCTACCTGCTTTCTGTGCACGATGCCTTTTCATATGAGCGTTCCTACCTTTTACCGTGTCAAACACCCTGCGAGTCAGAAAACAAACAGATTTTTTTTTTAATTCCTTTTTTTAGTTCGATAAAGACCGTTAAACCAAGCTTCATTATTTCTACTTTTGTGAACTTCTGCATATTGTGATGTGTGCTGTGACACAGTTCCCTTGTTTTGTTCCGCCAGTACCCCTGGCTGCAGTGAACACTGGTGTTTAAACAAGACAGATGTTTGGGCTGAAAGTCAAACAAAACTGCAAGAAGGCCAAGGGGCAGAGGTAATCCTCAAACTGCCCTTAGCTCCGCTCCCCCTCTGCCCCCTGGGTGGCTTTAGAAGTTTAAATCTGTTTTAGCCAAAAGCAGCGGGTTTCTAGAAGAAAGATGAACACCTTTTGCACACTTTGCACGGAAATACACTCTGCTGGTCTGCACTTCCAGCCTGCTGTGGAGACTCATTCAGATCGCAGGATGGACTGCCTTCGCTGCGGGGCATCCTTTTATAACTCTTCTGCTTTATCGTCGTGCTTTCCTTAGACACAGAACGGCGCCTCTTCTTTGGGCTGCCAACAGCCTGTAAATCAGAGAGCCTTTATTAATTCTCCCTTCTCTTCAGAAAGGTGGATAGCTAGAGTAAAAAAACCCACTAGCTTGAAAAATCTCTGACTGGCCCAGGAAATTAGATTGTATTCATTACAGCCAGCACAAAAATGTATCAGCCCAAGTCTGCCCAGGTGAACTCCTCTGAAATAGCCAAAAAACCACTTTAATTCCACTGTAAGGATAGGGGGGCAAACACAGGCCTTGGAAGAAAAACCCTATTATTTATACTACTGTAAGTGGAATAGCGCTTTCCTCCACAAAAGTCTATACAACAGGTTTAAAATGCAGAATTAAGCACTGAAGATACACCGTTACCCAGTTTCTACAAAAAAAAAAAAATTAAAAAAAAATTCTGTAAACCAAATCCCTGTTTACTGGCAAGGAATGTTTTAGCAATCCCCATGCAGAGCCACGTCATCAGCAGTTCCTTTTATGTAGCACTGGGATGTGACAGAATATCCCTGAAAGTCATCAGCAACAAGTTTAATGTGATTAATGATTATTAATGTTAGTAATAAGTTGGGAATTATCTTATTTACATCAGCAAGGGTGCCAGCACATTAAGAACAAATACTGCCTGTAACGAGTAAAAGCACATTTTAGTCATGGTGCTAATGACAAAGTACTGCTTTGTTGTTTCAAAGTTATTCTACAGAATAAGTTTATCAAAGCAGCAGCAGAATAAAACCAGAACCTCTCCCTGGACAGCATCTGCTGCACCTTTCAAGAGCATCAGAAGATGTTTTCCATACGGAGTGGCATCGAGCACAAATCCCCAGCAGTTTTCCTACCTTTTCTTCAGTCTCTTCCATCTCATACTTGACTCTCTTGACCCTTTTTCCCATTACTTGATCTCGATTGAGGCGAAATGCCCTTTTTTTTTTGCAGGTGTAGTAATATTCAACACACTGGGACACACTCTTAGTCTGAATCTATTGTGAGAGAAACAGAAGCAATCTATAATGGAAATACTGTAGTAAAACATTTAAGGCACAGATACACAACAAATCTATCTAGCACAGTTTGTCCTTCCCCCGTTCTCTCCAGTTATCACACTGCAACGTGCCATGGAAGCTCCAGCATATGGACAGGTGAGATCAGACAGAAAACAAACTTTCCTCTTCTGAACAGGCTGTAAACAAGTGCTGGAAGGGCAGAACTGTACGTTTCACACAGGCAGTCAGCATAATGTTTCATTATTATTTTACTATCTCCGGTATTTTGTACCAGAAATACTAAATATTCTGTTGTAATGATACATTAGGGGAAATAATGTCTTGTACTGGTGTCTTTTTAGCATTAAGAAGCGAACACTAGGTTTCAGAGAACAGGATTCCAACGCACAATTCAAAATACAACTTTCTGGGTTAAAACTGTCAACACATCAGTCTAATGGCTTTACCTGCTTCTGTATCAGGTGAAAATCCTTCTTGTGTACGCGAAAAGCCTTTCTAAACAACTCCTTCTCAAGAGGTGTCCAAGTATCTGAACCTGGTAATAAACAGCAACATGCAAATTATTTGATCACTCGCAGCCTAACGGAAATCAGCACAATTTATTATTCACATATTGACATCTCTCCTCCTTCCGAAAGCAATTACCAAATGCAGAAGTGAATTCGTTAGCAACAATAGTTATTACTGCCAGCAGATAAGCCCTGCATGCTGTGAAGCCCGGGCACAACTGAAAGGAAGAGCGTATGGCAATGAGTATTTGGCATTGCCACATTTCAGCGTGCTGCTTCTGTTGGGTGTCACTGCAGGGCAGCACACATTAAAGCAGCGGGCTGAAACACAAGAACAAGGCATTCCCCATGTAAAAAAGCACCGTAAACAGCTTAAAACTGAAGCGCTTTGCTACCACTTTCCCCACCCCAAAGAACACAAATTGGTTTTCGCACTTTTTTTTTTAAATAAATTCCTTAAATCAGAATACAGAAAGGCAACTGCAATATCTATCAGCATTCCAGCTGAAGGAACAAGCTCTACTTCCAGTTTACCTGTGTAATGATAATTAGCCAGAGGATGGGATTCAGATTTCTGAGGCCCACCAGAAAGCAGCATCTCCAGAGCCTCCTGCAAGATTTCATGTAAAAAGACATTAGATTCCCCCCCACAAGGGGCAAAAAGATAAATTCCTGCTTTCAGCTATTTTGCTACTTCAGTGAATCAATCCACTGTAGGAAGATTTTGCTCGTACTGGTCAATGCTTAGCAACAGCACTTTGGGATCCCCTCAGCCCACTGAAGTTTATGGAAATATTTCCTCAATCCACACCAAAGTGTTTTAAGAAAACAGAACCTCAGGAGATCTCTGGGGACCAAGCTATGGGGCCCTACCTGCCACCACCTACAGGAGAAGATTTCTCTCTGCTGGAAACATTTTCAGCTCATCCCTGCTGCAGCAGGCGTGCTTGTAGAGCCTCCTTGTGGAGACACAGCATACACCGAGTCCTCTGCTGTATTTCTTAAATCCCTTCTTCAAAGGACACCGAGCAAAGTAGACTTACTTGGGGCTTAAGTCAGGACCAGGCTGGAGGCGCTTGCCCAGCAAGGAGTGCCTAGGGCTGTTGCAGTTGTCAAGCACAGAATGCTCATCTAGAGCAGACCTTGGGTTTTACCTACACGGCAATTCCTTCACTCCTAGCATTCGGGGTAGTAATACTTATATTCTCCAAATCACCACATAATTTACAAGAGAGAAAACAAGATCTTATTTATACACCAGGACAGGGTCTGCAGTCCCAAGGGATGTTAACACAGACTGTGGCAACAGGCAGCATGCAAGAACTCAGCACATTTAACAAAGAGACCAGACTCCAGCCTGCGGAATAGAAAACTCAGAGCAACTCCCAGCTCACGCCAGTGGCAAGGCTGTCCTAGTCCGTTATTAATTATGGCCCAATAGCTGCTTCTTACCATAACGTTGCCTCGTGCTTCATGCAGGCAATGCAAGGCTAGCTCTAGGTTCGTTCCTCCCCCCGGCATGACACTGGAGCAGGCCAGCTTGAGCAGTTCTGTTACTACAAATGCAATGAAAACCAACAGGAAGTCAGCTTCTGTCAAGGAAAGAGAAAAGATACGATACAAGACAGAGGGAAAATAGAACAAGTGCAACAGACAGACTGGAGACCGAGAAAAGACACAGGAAGAAGTCAGGTGTTGCAACTACCCGGGTATTGCTGAGCTTTGGGACCGATAACTCCAGAGACAAACCTCCCCTCTTCTAAGGTCGCTGCAGATGAGGTGGGACAGCTACAAACACCCCTGGCCATTTTATACGGAAAATGCTACTAAGAGCGTAACAGTTATTATTTGTTCACTGTTCTACTAGAACTGAGCTATCTCCTTTCCTCTAATGCAACTGCATGTGAAGGTGGTCAAGAAAAGATGGGAGATAACTTGAACATACAAAAAGCTGCTGTGAAAACATGGACTTTTTGAACCCTCGTATCTTGGGGGTGGCCTTGAAAGAAAAGTGTTAAAGAAACCTCTGTCCTGTGTTTCCGGGTTAGTTGCCATGTCTCCCCAGGGCTTCCACACCAATGATGCTGGCTCTTCAGCCTCCTCCAAATCCGATCTATCCCGGAGGTCTGGCAACTCTGCCTGAAATTGACTTCCAATGTTGATGCGTCTAAAGTCATAAGAAAGAGGAGGGGAGGAAGGCAAGTTGCGAACAGATACATCATGATAACACGCAGCACTACCAATACACACGCTTATCAATACACATACGCTTAGGAAGAGGGGGTATGGGATGAGCAAGGCTCAGCTGTAATAAACACGGTATGCATACAACACACATTTCCCAGCAAAGCATTACAAGCTCTCCTCCTCTAACAACTTTCAGAGCCACTACTTAGCACTAACTCCATCACCACGCCACCCGTGGAATTCTTCTGTCTCCAATCAATCAAGAAAGTTTGTTCTCTCTCCCTCAAAACCTGACAAAATTTGTCAGGTTCACTCTGAGACTCATAGCGAGCAGCCAAGAGGAGAGAAGTCTGCAACCATGGAGAAAAAAGAATGTTTGAACATCATGTAGAATGTTGGGGGCAGGCACCTTTATGACATCAGCCTAACCTGTATTTCACTGCGACAGCACTGGGCATTTTGTTGCAACTTCATTCTGGCCAGCACGTGGTATCACCCGGCCAAAACCCACTATTAATCTCACCAGTGATGCAGGACAGCGAGAGAACTGGCCAAGCAATAGGATTGTGGGAAGGAGGTCAATGTCAACTTTGAAGGCCTGTATGGCCCATGCGCTTGAACCAACCACACACTGACTCCTAAACTGACATTCCCGCATCCCCCATTTTCAAAATGTTTGTCGTTATTCTAATTGCTATGCCATAACTCACGGCTGAATGCTGATTTTTGTGTTGTCCTTCATCAGACAAAATCCAAAGTCCCTGTCCATTCTGCCTGAAAGATACAAAAAAATGCTCAAGATAAAAACCATCCTGCCGAGACCATCCTTTAGCCTTCCTTCACATCCTCACCATCGCAAACCACTAACTATTCTCTCAGAATTCCCCTCATTTCAGTGAAATTGCTCACTTTTTGACTTGGAAGCTCTCTACAAACACCATCCAGGTACACTTTCACAGCTGTGTCTGACCACGGGTCAGAAGTCAGCCACACAGGGATTGAGCAGTTCTGTATTTTTTAATAAGTGAAAGCCAGTAACAGAGCAAAACCCTGGTAGGCTGTTGACATCCCCTCTTCCACAACCAGAATAACAAAGTAGAAGTCACAAACTTCTGGTTTTTTAAAGCCTCCTTTGGAAGGCATGAGCAGAGCCGGGGCCTGTCCATATTTGTCAGCAGAGCTCCGTAAATCAGCTGCAGTCTCTGAATAACTACAGATGACAAACCATCGAGCAGAAGCCAAACCCAGAGGAAAACTGCTTTCACTGGGCTGCTGCCTTTGCCACACAGGTGCCCACCCTAGCTTCTTCTGCAGTTTTACGACAGCGACTGTTCTGGTGTAACCACTATGTATTTTTAATTAAGATAAATTTTAACCACAAACTGGTACAATAAAATCATGTCATCAGTTTACGAGTAACTTAAACTGCTACATGTAAACGTCCGTACTTCCACTGGCCTCCATACGATGCAGTAATTTATCATACAGGAAGGTGGATACCATTTGAATTTATAACCCATCTTGAAGAAAATGACTGTGGGTCAATTTTCTCTTTCTGTAGTCTGTATAACAGTCTGCTGGATTCCTTGCCAGTTCCATGATCTGTTGAGTGCAGACATTAGGATTTTATTACCTAAACCAGCACTGAACAGCTGGTTGGGATCACCGCTAGCAGAGGAAGAACAGCAAGTGCTGAAATAGAGGCCTGATCCTTCCCGCATGGGGCTGAGCATCGGAGGCGGCGTGTAAGGAGAGGACTGGAACAAGTCGCTCAGGAGATGATCCACCAGAAACACAGGCGAACGAAGGTTACTCTGGTAACACCCTCCCACCCCCGGCTGGGCTTCAGGGACCAGCGGAGGTGGGATAAAAAGCGATTTTGGCCGCATTTGCCTCTTTCTCTTTTTCTGGTGCAAGCTTTCCTTGAGGTCCTTCCCATCTGGGCTTTCCTTTTCAGTAACCTGGACAAACAATTCCAAACAAACCATCAAATCCCTGTTTATCACAGAAGAGAAGGGAAACAAGTTCAAGGCACTTGAAAAACATATAGAAGAAAGTTTGAAGTTGCATAGGATTTTTATCTGGTTTCCCTCTAGACTGTCTGTGTCATGACTTATTATTCTGAGCTCCATAATGAACACCAAATTCCAAAACTTGTGCGCGGAGTGCAGTCAGAGGACCCTCTGCTCTAGTCCTTACTCATGTATACGGCTCTGGGGAAGCCAGACACACTCATGAGAACAAGACCTGTTGAAAAGAACCCTCCACAAGTTTTTTTATAGTCAGAGAGAGTGCTGAAAGGAAAAAAAAGTAAATTCTGAAATCATCTTGAAATTCTTTAAATTGCCTAGTAAAATTCCAAGGGTTTTCCTAGGTTTTAATACCAAGTGTCTGTCCTGCATCATACTGTTAATACTTCTGACGTCATCTTTTATTTTCATGCAACTCAAGGTGATTAACAGGTTACATATTTCCAGGAAATTACTCAGACGGACCCTGGAACCTTCACCAAGTCCATTACTGTAGTAATTACCACCAAATCCATTACTGCAGCATTATTTGAATAGAATTTGGGGGATTTAAGGGAGCCATCACCCTAAGCTGCTGGCTAAGCCAGTGAGACTCGCACACTGGTGACCAGTTGCTCAAGGAAGCGACTCCAGCAAAGCCAGCTGAGGTGTTTTTGCTAATTCATTAAAATGCTTGAGGAATGCAGTCACCACCCACCTCGCTCCCTGCTTGCGAGTTCACAGCCATCACTGGTACAGAGACAGGAATCACCAGAGGAGCCACTGTTAGGTCCTCTAAAGGCATCTCAGGTTTTGAGGGACAGTTTCCATCTCCTGCTGCCTTGAGCGTCAGTTTCTGAGCATTTACGTCTCCTGCATCACACACCTTACCGCAAACACAAACAAGGGTATGAGGTGTATCTTCTGGCATTGGCCATCTGAGGACATCAAAGTGCTTTGCAAACTATTCTTTCAAGTCACTTCTGATCCGTTTCTCCCTTACATAAAATAATGATGATGATAACAAGAGCTACTACGCTGAGTAAGTTTCTCTAAGCACAACATAATTCAGCAAGAGCCCAGAACAGGAGTCCTTATCGCACCAATCCCATATTCTTGCTTTTACAAAACTGAGCTCCCAAGTTCACACTATCAGCTAGAATAGTCAGGCTTACGTTTTTTCAGTCACGCTTCACAGCTGTGGAGTACGAAACATTGCTGGAAATAGCTGCAGCTTTCCAAACAGCACAATTATTCAAGAATATCCACTACGTAACACCCACCCAAAGGGCTTCAACGGCACCATGATTCTGGATCCCACTCCTACAGTGATCTGAATTTTCAAGACAAAGTTTCAGTTGGCTCCACAGCTTTTATCTCCATACACTACAGGCAGGTTTTAAAGAATCCTCATGACCTTAATTCAAATTCCTGTTAAATAAGCAGCACTGAAGGATTCTGTTTCTCCTTACCTGCTGTTCTTCCTTCCTTTGTGGTAAATGCCATTGTTCACTATGAAGACACCTATGGCTCTCCAGACCATTCTCAGTATAGAACAGCTGACCGCAGTTCTTGTGGAGAAAGCCACTTTCGCAGCTGCTGCCGTCAGCAGGAGCAGCACCAGTCTTATTGCTAAGTGAAAAATCGAGATAAAGGGATGGAAAATGAACATTATAAAGTTGAACCACTTAAAAAAAAAAATTAATCACTATCAACTTTAGATCCGTGCTCGCATTTCCTGCTGTAGAGCTCATTTCATGTCTAGTTGGGAAATCTCTGCAGCTCATTTAGCAGCAAAAGATGTTAACTAGAGAAAAATCCCCAGTGGGACATCAATCACCAGCATTATAACGATACAGCTTTAAAAAAGAGATGCGGTTAAGATACAATGCATGTAGCTGCTCAAAAGAGAAGGTACCTATTACCACATACGTACAAATACTATTTTCACAGTTATATACATGGCTTTTTAACTGTGACACCAAAAAAGAATGACCCGCATTAAAAACTCCAGAAGCATTTTTTTTCAATACCATGCATTTCATGCACCGTGGCATTTCTGAAAGATCCGCTTTTGTGAATGGAAAAATGTATCATCTGTGGATAACTCCCCCTTGTGAATTCAGGTTTCGGAAAGATGACGTTGGAAGTCCTGCAGACCCATTTCTCTATCCACATGATGAAGACAGCAAATGAAGTTAAAGCTTCCCAGCACACCATACTTACTGCCTGGCCATTCCTATAGCCCGGCTAATCCTCAGAACCTCTTCCAACACAGAAACAGAGAACCAGGCAGACCACCAAGGCCGGCTGGAGCAGGTAATTGTTTTCACGTGGCTCACCAGGCACCACAACTTCCATTTGTTGCCAAAAAACAATGAAATTCTTCTTTCTCGATGAGACAGCAGCTCCCTTACCTGTGACGGTTAGCAACACTACAGAAAAGGCACCTCTTCCGAGGCTGCGTGGGGACTTCACTGCTGCTCACAAGGACGTGGATTATAAAAAGCCCTTTTTTTCCGGGGAGCCGCTTGCCTTCTCATTTAGTAAATGGCAAGCTGTCGAGGCTGGGCAGTAAGGTGGCAGAGCCATGATTTGCTTACAGAGAAAATACCACACGTGTGCAATCCCTGCACCAAAGGAAAGCGGCAATTACCAAAGAAGAGGGAAGTATGTGAATCTTCTTCAGCAAAGAGAACCAAGTCACAAACTCACTCTAAAAAATTATTAATCATAAAGTTAGCTAATCACTTTTAAAAACTAAATTCAGGGCCTGCCTCCATGATTACAATGCAATAATACTCTTTACAGGCAGACTACCCTCCAGGAATGAGATTGAGAGTGAAGCCCATACCCCACCAATCACCTGGAAACCCTTTGACAAGGTGAATCCTTTAACATTATCCCACATTTCCATTTCTTTACCTCCGTGGTGAACTTTTGGTCTTTTATCATTGTAATGTGTGAAAAGAACAAGGCCAGTCATTCCTTATTACATCCTTAAACAGTCTGCAACGTTTCACTCAGGTTACCTCCCTGTCACACTTCAGTCGCTGCACGACTTTTACAATCAAGAGTTAGAAATTAGGTTGAGAGTCCTGTGGTTCTCATTTAAACATCTATTAATTAGCACAATCTAAAGGTAGCCAAATGAAAAGGCTATGTTAAATCTCAACCCCGAGGGAAATGCACCTGACTAGGTGCTAAAACGCGCTCCAGAAAACAAACGCCACCCTCAACACTTTAGTGCAACCTGCTTACCACCCAGCTGGCAAGTCTTCTTCCTTTGCTGCATTAGTAAGTCTGTAAATATTTCCACCCTGCAGGTAAAGAAACAATAATCAAAAGCAGATGTTATTCTGCCTGCAAGTAAAGCTTTAAAATACAGTCATTCCACCTTCAAAAAAAATAAAAGGAACATCTGAACTGTTTTCTCCATGAAAATAATGCTTTGCACTTGCACAGCAAAGCAATGCTTATTAACCAATCCCATAAATCTTTGCAGTCATTAGTAAATACTCCTCGTAACACTTAGATACATGCATCCACATGGCAAGCACAGGTGCAAATAGGAATTCCCGTTTACACGGTGTGGCTATCAAACTGCATAATTTCCATCACAAGCTGCATGCAGCGGGTGGGGGGGCCACGCTCTGATTCCTCAGCCACGCACGGTTCCTGTGCCACATGCCCAGATCCAGAGATGCAGGGAGGGCTGGAGCACCCCGATCTCCGGCTGCCACGGGCATCAGCTCTGCTAACACCACACTGCTGGGTCAACACCAGGAGCGCTGGAGCAGGACAGGGATTTGCTCATACCCCATGTATCACCCAGGCTCCCCAAAATCTCCTGGAGTTAGAGGGAAGCAAATCTAAGACTCCCCTGAGCCCTTGGATTTCTCACCTTGACTGCTTAAGTAACACCTGGGGCACAGAGAGCCTTTGTAAGTAGTCAGAAAGGGAACACGAGCAGCAAAGAATGGGTTTAACCTCAGTGTGTTCGAAGTTCCCCATCCTGAGGGCTGCCAGTCCCCTTGGCCTAACACACAAGGCACCAGCAACTCCCTCGGGATAGGGCAAGACATGCGTGTAAGCCTGACATGCCACTAAGAATGAAAAAGCACTTAAACCAACCCCGAACTTTGGAGATATTTAGTCTCCAACACAGCCGCAGCACATTTATCTGTAACGCAAGAGCTTCCACATCTACCCTCAATTAACATATTTTGACTTTGACCTCCAGGGACTGATCTCTAAAAGTAAGAAGTTTGTTTAGGTTGACCTCCCTGCCCTCCTGCGGGCAAAGAGACACCAATTATTTCCACTGGAGAAAGCGGTTCCCCTTCCACAGGCACGGAGCTTGCTGAACATTCAGGCATTCACAGCTTTTTGTTATCACTGGCCTGTGCACAAGCTCGACCAAGAAGCCAGGTGAAAGGCTATGCATCACGTTACTAAATATCCCAAGCCCCGATCTTGTTAAATTATTTCTAAACCTTTAGCACCGGATTAATTAGTGTTTTCAGAGCGCTCTGGATGTGTCAAGTGCCATGTAAGCACTAAGTACTGTTACTGGTGAATCTAGAGCTGTCAAGACTAATAGAAAGCATTTATAGGAGCACAGGAAGACAGTAAACGGCTCTGAGACGTGAAGTCGAATAACAGGCGGCTAAATGTGAAGAAAAAGCACGCCGACATACTTGAATCCTGTTGAAAATGGTCAGCCGGCGCGTCCCGCTGGCCGCAGGAGCTGAAGAGAAGGACGCCATGGCCACCTGACTCGGAGGAGCTGCGCCGCTTAGCCCCAGTGTCAGTGTCTCTCTGCGGATGGCAGGCAGACACCAAGACCAGGCAGCACCTACTGGCGGCTTCCCGCCTGTCTCTGCGCTACCAACTTTACTCTCAAGTGCAGAAGCCTTGTTTTCTAGCTGATTCAACCTCCCAGAAGAGTGGCTTCCTGCCATGCTTCCAGGCACCGCATACTGGGGCTGACTAGGAACAGACGAGTCTCTTAATCCCAGGTATTCTTTCAAGGGTGCTGGCTGCAGTCCTTGTTTCTCCCTGCCTGACAAAATGCCCTGGAACTGGGGGATGGCCTTTTGGAGGTATGTGGAAGGCCCCTCGTACTCCGTCGGCTGCAGAAGCTGGGGAGCCAAGGCAGACTGCTGCTGAAACCCGGCTTGGAGGGGGTTTGCTGCCGAGTGCTCAGACTCAGGAGGGCAAGACAGGACCTGCTGAGACTTGGGGGTCACCTGAAAGAAGTGCTGCTGCACCTGCAGTGGTTCTAGGCACGCAGCAGTTTCCTGGGCTTTCAAGAAGAGCTGTCCGGTCTTGCTCTGCAGCGTGCTGCACTTCTGAACCTCTGGAAAACTCAACTCCCTGGCATTCTCCCACGGATGGGAGTTGTGGGTTTTCGCCAACTGAAAGGCTTCCTCAAAACAAGGGAGTGCTGACTTGCTCGGTGCGTCCTCTTCAGCTTTAAAAGGCGCAATGGGGAAAGACAAAGCATCTGGACACTCGTACGCAGCTGAGAACGTGCAGGAAGGTCCAGCTAACTCCTCTGAAACACCCTGCACTGCAACAGGTGACTTGTGAGCGAGGCAGACGTTATTCCTTTTGGGTTTAGTGCAAACTGGCACGTTTCTTATCCACTGAAAGTTACTGCTCGACTGGTGTGCAGGCAGCTTCTGCCCTCTGAACACAGGAAAACAAGGCAGGGTGCTGCTGGGACAACACTGCAGCCCCGCAGGCTCTGAGGGGAGCGGAGCTTCTGAAATAAAAGACCTACTGGTCAGATTGGTAACTACATTCTTGCCCGGTGCAATCATGGAGACGTTGCCAGAATTTATTACGGCACAGATGTTGGAAGAAGGGGCACTCTGTTGGCATGAGAGGCAATCCTTCGACATATTGTCACCTGCAGCCTCTGAAAGTCCACTGCTGTTAGATGCAAGGCAAGAGGCCTGGCTGGCTGGGGAGGAATCTGGCAAGGCAGAAACCACCTGCTCTGCAGAGGGCAAGGCAGCCAAGGGAAGCTTCTGATTTGCAAAGCTGTTCACAGCACACCTCAGCAGGTTGCTTTTGGGTGGGAAAGAGCCTGACTCGGAGCATGCAGTCAGGCCATCCACCGATTTCCCACTGCCTTGCATATACGGACTTGGAAGAAGCGGGGATTGCTCCCTGGCACCCTCCTTAGGAGGCTCCTTCAAGCTGCACAAGCTGTGCTGCAGTTCGTAATGCCGGCGCAGCGAACGGTGATCACAGTAACTCTTATTGCAGTCTCGTTCCAAGCACACGAAAGGTTTTATTTTCTGATGCACCAACATGTGCCCACTCCTGCAGGGATCAAGAGAAGAAAACATTGCGTATTAACAGTCCCAACTGAAAAAGGAAGTCATTTTGCACTGAGCTACTGCAGCTCTTGCACTCCTTTTACTTAGTATTGTTCTACTCAAGGCAGGACCTAATCAAAGCAGAATTTGGCCTCTATTCAGAAAAGGTTCACTTAAGTGCCCTCCAACTCCTCTTCCCACTGGGCCATGAAGAATCCTGCGTGCTCTGTCACCATTGCTGGTGTTTCTCTCCAGAAACACTCTGACATTCTCCCCAAATGCTGGAGGATGTCTCCAGCCTATCGGCCCCCCATGCTCAGCAAGGATGAAGCAAATCAGAACACAGTTCAAAAGGGATCTCAGCACAAGCTCTACCTGCGAGTGCGCACAGTAATGCCAGTCAGCACAAGCTAAAGGCTGTTGACAATTCTCTTTTGTTTTAGAGTAGAAAACGACAGAGTCGAAATCAGTAGAGAGACAGAAAAAATTAGGCAGGCATGTTACCTAAACCAACGGGAAACCAACTGTAAAACTGCAGACTGTCACTTCATAAAGGCACATTTTAGGACAGAATTTGTTGGCAACTGCTCCAGTCTGACACAAAGCAAAACGGTGTTTTACTTAGCCCCAGAGTACCACTGCCAAAAATCGGACCTACGATAACCAGCTGGTGTTTTGAGAGCTTTCCAGGATTAGTAATAAAAGCTTTACAGCACCAGGAAGCATAGGATTCCAGGCAGCGGTTGCATCTACAAGCAATCTTTTGCAAGAGTTCCTAAAGCAGCAGCTGCCAAAAATCGGAAGTTGCCTCTCCAGTACAAACACCTTCCACACGATTTCCCCCATGCCAGTCATCAGACAAGAAAAAAAAAAAAAAAAAGACTAGCTGCTATTGTAGGGCTTGGTATTACAGATTTTTCTGCAGCTGGGCAGAAATACAACTTTGGGGGCTTTTCCTGCACCAGCCCACTCTGGAATACTCAAAGCTAATTTGCATCTGCTAGGGAAGTCGTTTTGTGACCTAACTTCACAGCGTTTGCTAGCCTTAAAACATGACAAAGACTAACAAGCGCTGTAACTTCTGAGATTGGAAAATAAAGTACTGCAGAAGCCAATCTTATTTACGTTTGGTAAACAAGGCCACATTTTTAACAGCGAATGCCTACGTACAGGCGGTCCGGCCGTTTAAAGGCTTTGCTGCAGATGGTACAGACGTGTTCCCTTTTCTGGCTGTGAGTCAGGCAGTGTTTGCTGAGAGCGCTGGCACTGCTGAACACCTTCCCGCAGTGGCTGCAGCCCGGCAGCGAGGTCCGAGGAGAGCTGAGGGGACGCTCTCCTCTCCCTGCAGATCTGCCTCCTCCTCTAGGCTTCTCTGGTGCCATCGGCGTGGGAAGCCCCAGCTCTGAAGGGAGGGAGAAAGCGATATCCTGAGCTTGCTCTTGCGATGACGTGCTTCTCAATTAGTATTAATAAATATGTCTCTTTCTAAAACACTTCTGTTAGAGGGCTCCGGCCCGTGGGTTTTGATGACTGAATATCCACACAAAAACGAGTAGGGAAGTCCCACAAACCTGCTCCACCTCTTATGAACTGCATCTCTGGAGTTACTTTATTTCTGAGGTCTCCACAAACACCTAAACCCATGTCCCACCGTCACACCATTTGCCATTTTGACCATCGTTGTAACTAACTTTACCATTTTCCCCTTTTTCTTGGGAAAAGAGGGAGGGAATGAGACAACTCCAAACCCCTTTGTTCAAGGTATTTTATCTACAGCAATTTGACTAGGTGATAACCCAGGCATTTCCTGCTGGATTGGACTTTGGGAGACAATTCAAGGTTCCCTACCCACAAAATGAGCCATTAGGACCTGTTATTAACTGGCAAATCAGTAGAAATGCAGGTCTCAGTTGTTAGGAGAAAGTCTCATTTTCTAACGCTGCTAGTTACAAATTTTCACTTGCTTTGTTTTCAAGCTACCCAAACAGGGCGTGCTTTTATAT
The DNA here is from genome assembly GCF_000737465.1 of Haliaeetus leucocephalus. NCBI lineage: Eukaryota > Metazoa > Chordata > Aves > Accipitriformes > Accipitridae > Haliaeetus > Haliaeetus leucocephalus. The sequence goes on from NW_010972663.1 coordinate 66,973, forward strand.
ACATTAGCAATTAAGTTATCCATTCCCTCTAGAAGAGCATTTTACTAAAGGCAGGCCTAGAAAAATCCCATTCTGCTTAATCCATTTCACAGAGACTTTGAAATGCGAAAAGAATTAAACAGCATGTCTCTTCTCCGCTTCAGGGAAAGCCAGTAATATAGATGTTTGCAACATATTTAGCAAATCTATCATTTTAATGCCTTTACATTTTCCATTTCCAGCTGGAGGGCAGGTTGCAAGGACTCTTGAAAAAAAGCTCCAAACAAACATATTCCTGTCTAGGGTATAATTTTAAGAAAATAGGACAGAACTGAAATTCCTGTGAAAGAAAGGCGTTTTAATTGTTATATCATCTTCTACAGCCTTATCAATCTGAATGCCGTTTTACAGGCAAGAGGCAACAAGAAACACTTTTGAAGTGCTTAAACTACAAGAACCTAGAACTGATTAAAAAAAAATCCACATGTATCCACCTCTTTACCCCAAAGATCTTTCCACATCAGGGACTCCGCCACCTATATAAAGTTACTAAATATCTCCAGCTGCTTCAATCCGTAAGACACCCTTCAAAAGAACAGAGAACACTCACCATGCTGCAAGGGCTGCGAGTGGGCCTCATCGAGGAGCTGAACAGAGGCGCAGTCCTCCACTGGATACAGAGAGAGCATGTTCAAATCGGCCTCCAGAGTGTGGCTGGCCGCATCCACGGCTGGAAGGTCAGGCACTATGTCCAAGCCACTCAGCCCCACAAACATCATGTCTTTTGCATTTAGGCACAAATCATGGTTGAGAGCCTCGCTACAGACCAGCCCCTGGCTTTCAGAAAATCCAGGGAGATGCATCTCCAAATGAACGGCGTTCCTGTTGCCAAAGAGGTACTGGTCCATGCCTGCTGCTGAATTTACGGCCAGTTAAAGGTGGACTCTCTTCCACCTAGAGCAAAACTTGAGGGCGTGAGGACAAGCCTCCTAAACAAAATGTAAGAAGGGAAAGTTAAATAAGATTTGATGTTACTCACCAAACCCTAACCAGTACCGCAACTGGCCCTGTATCAACCATACCTTATGAGAGAAGAAAACAGAAGTATCCTTATTCCCACTGCAAACACAAGGCATGCCCCTGCTGTCTGAAGCAGAGGAGGGCTGCTGAGACCCTGCAGGCAGGTTTGGAGGGCTAGGGAGACAAGTGGTTCTTATAAAAAGCTGCACTGAGAAAAAGGGTTGAAGTGTTTCCCCTACCCTGGAAGAGGCTGAGGGGCTGCAACAGGGCTGAGGTGCAGAAAGAAGGCAGGAAGGAGGGAAAGACTGCCCCTGGAGTAGAGTGGGGTTGGGGGTGAGAGGGGCATTCCCCGAGGGAAACACTCCTCCCAGACTTGCAGGAGGCTGTGGGGCCACCCTAGGGCTGGGGGTGATGAGGGGGCTTTCCCTGAGGGAAATGCTGCTCCCGGCCTTGCAGGAGGCTGCAAAGGGCCAGAACTTGGGGTGAAGGGGTCTTTCCCCAAGGGAAATGCTGCTCCCAGCCTTGTAGGAGGCTGCAAAGGGCCAGAACTTGGGGTGAGGGGGTTTTCCCTGAGGAAAACGCTGCTACCGAGGCTACAGAGGACCAGAGCTTGGGGTGAGGGCGGGCTCTCCCTGAGGAGAGCAGAGTTGGGAGGAGGGAGGCGAGAGCTGCCCCAGAGCCGGGGCTTCTCTTCGTGGGGAAGGGGGGGGGGCCCTCCAGCCGCCCGTGTGAGGCTGCCTGGGGGCCGGAGGAGGAGGAGGAGGAGGAGATGTCCCTCACCAGTGCCGCCGCCACTGCCCCTCCTGTCACCTCACAGCCCCTGCTCTTCCCGCCCGCCACCGGCGCATGCGCACCCGCCCGCCGCACCTCGTGGCGCGGCCCCGCCTTCCTCCCCGGG
>NW_010972663.1:68879-69248 GCF_000737465.1 Haliaeetus leucocephalus
TGCAGGAGGCTGCAAAGGGCCAGAACTTGGGGTGAAGGGGTCTTTCCCCAAGGGAAATGCTGCTCCCAGCCTTGTAGGAGGCTGTGGGGCCATCCTAGGGCTGAGGGTGGTGAGGGGGCTCTCCCTGAGGGAAACACTGCTCCCGGCCTTGCAGGAGGCTATGGTGCCACCCTAGGTCTGGAGATGGTGAGGGGGTTTTCCCTGAGGAAAACGCTGCTACCGAGGCTACAGAGGACCAGAGCTTGGGGTGAGGGCGGGCTCTCCCTGAGGAGAGCAGAGTTGGGAGGAGGGAGGCGAGAGCTGCCCCAGAGCCGGGGCTTCTCTTCGTGGGGAAGGGGGGGGGGCCCTCCAGCCGCCCGTGTGAGGCTG
>NW_010972663.1:69258-72878 GCF_000737465.1 Haliaeetus leucocephalus
GGAGGGGGGGGGGGGTGTGCCCCCCCCGAGTCCCCCCGCCACTGCCCCTCCTGTCACCTCACAGCCCCTGCTCTTCCCGCCCGCCACCGGCGCATGCGCACCCGCCCGCCGCACCTCGTGGCGCGGCCCCGCCTTCATCCCTGGGCGGCTGCGCGCGGCGTCACGTGGCGGGGGGGGAGGGCTGTGGCGGGAAAAGGCGGGAGGGAGGACGCCATTTTGTTGGAGGGGAGAGGAGGGGAGGGAGAGGGAAGACGGTCGGGGTGAAGGGAGGGTTGGTGGGGAGAGAGGAGGAAAGCAAGAAGGTGTGTGGAGGGGGGAGCCGGCGGGGTGTGGGAGTGAGCCTGTGAGGAGGGAATAAGGGGAATGGGTGTTATTGTGTGGGGGAGAGGTGAAGGAGAGGAGGCTTGAAGGGATGTGAGGTGTCCATGAGGGAGGTGGCCAGAAGCAGGTGAGTGGGGAGGGTTGTGTGTGAAATAAAGATAGAAAGATGGTAAAAGGGAGGCTTGGGTAGGAAATAGGGGGGTACGGTTGTGGTGGGCGTGGAGGGAGGTGTGCAGGAGGGCTTGGGGAAGGTACTGGAAGCATGAGTTACAGGGCGAAACTCAGAAAGAAAAAGCGTAGGAAGGGGCTAATCTCAGTATATGGTTTTAGCGAAGCATCAAGCAAAGAACGACCAAATGTTCCTCTCGTCTGGGGATTTTACAGGCTGGCTTTGGATAAAGTATTTATCTAACTTGCTTTTTCCCTTGTGAAATGGGAATACTGCTTCAGGGGATAGCTGTTACCTCTCAAGAACTGAGAAACCTTCTGTTCAAAGTGACAAAAGGTAGGGTGTTGCAGCTTATCCGAATTTCTTTAAGTACTGCCTCCAACCTGTTTTCAGTACCTTCTTTCTCTTTTTTTTTTTCCCCACCACTATTTATTTCTTTAATGTTATGATTTTAAGGAAATTGCTGAGGTTAATTTTAGCAGGACATCCTTCTGTCCCAGGATGAGTGTTGGGCTATTCCTGCATCCTTAATTGTAATAATGTTTTCACTGTATTAGCGAGAAAGCTCTGTTACTGGTGTTATGGTCTTGGTCTGGCTGATGAAGCAGCTGTTGGGAGCCAGCTGGATCCTAGCAAGGCAATTGGGAAGAAGTGGGAGGGGAAAAAAAAAAAATCACCTGAAAGTAACTAAACTATGTTTTTTTAAATTGGAAAGGTGTTGCAGCAACTCCTGCTGCTGCAGTCTAGTGGTTAAAGCAGGAATCACCTGCAAGGAGATGAACAAATCTTGAAGTGTTCGGGTATTATTACACAAAAATGGTACGTAATTCTGTTAGTCATCAGCTGTATATTTTAAGCAAACCTAAAAATAGCAGCGTTTGGGGGTTTCATTTGTTACTATTCTGCTATGCCAAGTTCCTCTCTGGAGTGAGTGTTCATGTCCACGTGGGTATCGCACTGATTAATTAGTGCGCTGCGTGATAGGGCTGACACTTTATTTCTTAAGGAGAGGGTTTTTACTTTAGTTGGTGTGAGTGTGGTACCGGTGGGTCATTTTGCTTTGCGGAAGGATTTTTGCCTGTGTTGAAAGGCTGCCGTCCTGGGGAGGGTTTCTGGCCCAGGGGCGTGCTGAGCTGGGGCAGAAACGTGGCTGTTGGGGGGGTGTGTGTGTGTGACACCCCAGTGCATTTCTGCAGTGAAATTCCTTGTGACTTCCCCTCATCCTTCATTGTATCAGCCATGCTGGAAGTTGGGTTTTTTTTTTCTGTCTGAGGACCGCTTATTTGGTTGTAAAGTTGCCATTGCGAGAGACAAAAATCTTCCTTACGACAAAGTCATTAACACTTCCCACTTGGAAATCGGCCCCGTGTTTTGCAGGTACTGTTGATAGCAGCATTCTTCCAGGGAAGGAGCATGGCTTGTCCTATGGGTTAGTCACATTATCGCTTATGGTGGCTTTCTGCCAAGTGTGGGGTTTTTGGGTTTGGTTTTGTTTTGGGTTTGTTTTTTTTTTTTTTAGGCATGGCAGACTCAGCTCGATTTGTTTTGGTGCTCTAGGACTGGGAAGAAAAAAAAAAAAGGAAATACTGCATCACATTGCTTAAATATTTTTTGTAAGCACTACTAACGGTGGGATTTGTCTCCTTTCCCGCCTCCCTCCTTGATAAAACAGCCTGGAGTCCTGATCCTCTTCGAGCACCGTACCCGGTTGACGGCTCCCGGTGAGGCCCAGCATTCCGGCAGAGCCACGGCGGTGGAGAGTGGTGGTGGCCGACGACGTTTGCCTGGGTTGCCGCTGCGCTTCTATAGCGTAATGCACCAAAATAAACCCCTGCGAGGTCCCACCCAGGTACAAATAGAACGTATATCTAATTCAAATCCAGCCAATCCAGGGGTATAAACAAAGCCCCAAGCCCGGCCTCTCACAGATTAATTACTCGCACTGGTCAATCACATTTAACCCGCCTAATCAGGGCGCGGGCAAAGCGCCTGGCCCTGCCTACCCCTGCCTGCACCTCACCAATCGTGAGCGGAACCTCCGCGCCGGCTCAACCAGTTTGTAACTGGGATGTCGAGGACCCTGGGCTGGGCCGGGCGTTGGGCTGCCCGGGCGCGCCGGGCCAGCGCTGTTTGGGGCTTTATCCCAACAAAAATCCAGCCAAAAACCGGCAAATGTGGGGTTGGGTTTTTTTTCCCAGCTTGCCTTGAGCAGGAAGCAGTTTTTAAGCATTGCCTTTCAAGACTGATGCTTGTTAAATAGGATTTTCTTCTTTATAAGTGAATATATATAAAGAAATGCTCTGTAGTGTTTAAATAAGTGTTAAATCCCTGAAGTGCTGCTTCCAAACGCCCCTCTGTCTGCTTCATTCTGGACCTATGACTGAAAACGCAGGATCAGACCCTCAGCAGTCAGGCCTGTGACCATTAAGTAACGAGGAGCACGTCTATCGCAGGCAAACCCGCTCCTCCCTTTCTGGTTTTATTCCAAGTCCTTTCAGTCTTCATCCAGGACTCAGGAATTAGCTGGAGAAATTTATTTTACGAAGGCATGATTTACGCCAGCAGAACCATAGAATTTTTTTGTTGTTATTTAGAGAGGAAGTTGCTGTTTGACGACATAAATTAGCTCACTTACAGCTCCTGCCTCTTTCCTTTTGCTCCGCTGATACTACTGTTGGTGTCCCATGCGTGTGTTCTTTGTCCAGGTGACGCAGTCAGAGCGCATTAAAAGTAATTGAGAGTGTTTTTGGGTTTATTTATTAAAAACAAAACAAACACCTTAGGCAACCGTAATTAAAAAACTGGGTCCTTGGAACTGCCTGGGGCTTGTGGTGTTTGGGGGGTTTTCTCTCCCCACCAGCTGTGGCTTTGCTGTAGCGATGCCGGTGCCGAGCTTTCAGCAGAGCATCCGTCTAAAAAGAAAAAATAAAAATTAGAAAATGGGGTGCGTGCTGGCCCAGAGATTCCTGGCATTTTGATCCAATCGCCGGGTCGTCACCTTCAAGCAGTAAAATTGTGTTTAAAGAACCTTTTTTTTGGTTTTGGTGGGGTTTTTTTCCCCAGCGGGGCCCGATCCTGCCGCTGACGAACCGCAGGAGACTGCTTTGACGAGGGGCTGAGCTGCTTCCCC
>NW_010972663.1:72888-73284 GCF_000737465.1 Haliaeetus leucocephalus
GGGGGGGTGGTGGGTTGGGGGGGGACACACACGTTTCGCGTTTATTTTCTCCCGCCCGGCCCGGTGTGCCCCCGCCGCCGATGCCCTCCCTGCCGCCGTCCCGGGGGTTCCTGGTCGGTGGGGCGGCGATCAGGCAGCGCGTTGAACCCCTATGTGTCGGTGCCTGGCGGGGTCCTGCCTCCGGAGCCCGTGCGGGGATGTCTGGGAGACCCCGCGCCGACTGCTGCTCAAACATCACGGTGAGTTTCTTACAATGCAGCAATTTCGCTTTAAATCGCTTAACTCCGCTACCTGCGGCGGACGGCGCGGGGGGGGGCTCGCCCCCTTCCCGGGGCACCGGCCCGGCCGTCTCTTTCAACCCTTCCCTGCGCCCCGGCCCCGTCGGCCCCCCCACCC
>NW_010972663.1:73516-102524 GCF_000737465.1 Haliaeetus leucocephalus
TCCGGGAAGCGCCCTGCTCCTCCCCACCTCCTCCCGGGCGAGGCGGGGAGCGGGGGGGCTCGGGGAGAGGCCGCCGGTTCGCCCTGCCGTGACTCGGTGTTGCTGTCTCGGTTGCAGAGCTGCTGCTGGCCTGGGTGCCCCCCCCCCTCCCTGCCCGCTGCCCCGGTCCACTCCTCCTCCTCCTCCTCTTCCTTCTCCCGGGGAAGAGGCAGGGATGCCTTCGGATGGGTCTGGAAGCGCAGGCAGGGAAGGGAAAACGGAAGGTTTTGCAATGTCAGGATGAAAAATCTTCATCATCGCGACCAGTGTGAGAGCGAGCCCACGGCTCCGTGAGCCCAGACCGCGTCCTCCCCGGCTCCCTTCCCGGGAACCCCCAAACTTGCGCTCTGGCCTGCTGCTGCAGAACAGAGTTCATCCCCTCGGCACTGATTTATTGAGGGGAAAACGCCGTGCAGGGTGATGTTCTGCTGGGAAAAGTCACTACGTGGCTTTTGGTATTAAATGGGTGCCTTACGCTGCATTACACCTCCCAAGTTTTTCCCCAGTGCATTAAAAATACATTAGCTGAATAAACTACAGTTCGTTGTTCTTCAAGTTCTCTTCTAGTTTTCATTTGTCTGCCGCTCGCAGCTGAATTTCAAAATGTATTTACCATTTATATAGTGTTTTGCCTTTGCGTTTTTGCGTGAATGAGTTTGGGCTTGTGGTTTTGGTTTCTGTGGGCTCTGTAGTTTTGTTGATATTCACATACAGCGCAGTGGCTCTCCTTTCCGGGTGGTTTTTCCCTCCGTTTGTTTTTGTTAATTTCATATATCCCGCCTGCCCTCGTTCTCGGTGCCGGTTCAGTCTCTGGATGCCCGGACATGCTGTTCACTGTCCTAAATTTTTGTTTTGCTGAAGAGAAGTAGTTGAACTGATGCAAGGGATATTTGACCCAGAGGGAAACTGAGGCATGGGGGGACTTTGAGGTCTGTCTTTCCCCCTGTCCCCCAAGTTCAGGTGCAGCAGGACTCTATATCGAGTGTGGACTTGTCCTGTGTGATGGGCTGTGGCCAAAGCGGTGCTCTCAAACAGTATTTCTGTGGCTGTGGTACCCCTCAGAGCTGCCTGCGCCGTGCCGGGTGTGTGAGGGGCACCCCCTCGGCTGTGCCAGGCTCAGGACGGGTGTTTGACATAACGAAGTCATTTTTGTGCTGTTTCCTCATCCCCTCGTGTCTGTATTGACACTTTCTGTTTACATTTGAACACTAAAGTATTTAGCTTTTTTGCTGTCAGTTCTTTGATGCATAAACTAATTGTGCTGCTCTTTGAATAATAATTATTATTATTCATTTCTAGAGTGAGAGGACAAGGTAATAGGGGCAACTTTACCTTGGTTGTTACCCAACACTGTTTGTTGTTTAAGTTCAAAATGATAAACAGGTGAATGATCCTTCTCAAAACACGCCAGCAGCCAGTATTTCACAGTAACGAATCTGTTGATTTTTACAAATCGCGTCCTTTATGATCACAACCCACCCCAGCAGCTGCTGCGCTCTGTCTCTGAGCTCCTGCTGCTGCCCCAGGTTATAACCCCGACCAATGTGACTATTGGAACTGGTTGGTGTTGAGTTGCTGTCTCTCGATTCTTGGTTTCTTCCCTCTTTTTTAGAAAGAGTAGCAGGGGGTGAGGAGGGAGAGCAGCATTCTGGCTCCAAAAAGAGGAGAGGACTTGATCCCTCTTGGCCGCGCCTTTGGGGCTGCAGCTCAGGCCCATGTGGCATTTCCATGAATGCTCCTCAGCGGCAACTGAGGTCCTGCCTTTTGCCACATACTATTTTGCTGCTTCGGTGCTGATCCACCGCCTTGTGCCAGCTGGGAGCTGGAAGTTCACCGCTTGTCTTTTTCTTGTGGACGGATTTCTTGTAGCAGGCAGCTAGGAACGCTTTAGATGAATCGATGCTAAAACATGGTAGCCTCATGAGTTTATCTGGATCTGAATTAAAGTAGCATCCCCTGTCTGAAAGCCAAACATGGTGTTTATTTCAGAGTGCTAATATGTGAAATTTTAGGTGATGTGTTTGTCTGATCTCTCCTTGTCCCCTGCATGCACATACAAAGCCTGGCTAGGATCCCCTGAGTAAGAGTATGGAGACTGAAAGTAAAGTCTGCTGTAAGTGTATATATTTTTTTACGGAACTGGAGCTTTTCCCTAGAAAATGCAATTTGTACAGATTCACTATTCTGTCTTCCAAAATATTCAGCCATTTAGATATTGGGGGAGAAATGCAGTGGCCTGAAAGTGCACGATAACTGTTCTCTTTCTCTCCAACAAGATATTTGACCAAGTCCTTTCTTCCTATCACTTTAATAAAAACCAGAGGGGAAATCATCTCGAGGGTCCGTCGTGCATGAAAGAAATACTTTGCACCAGAAAATGTTTTGGTGACAAATAAACATCCTCCGTGCCTGTGAGCTGACGCCTCGCTCCTGCGATATCACCTTCACCCTGAGACTCCTTGGCTTTACTGGGAATCTCTGCGGATGAAAAGGATTCGCTTCTGCGCCTTGCGTTGCAGGGGAAACCCTAAATAATACTGTATCCTGCAGGGATTTAGTCCTTAAATACCTCATGAAGTCTTTTTTGAGTAGAAAGAGACTATTTCTGTAAGTCTGGGGGGAGCATAGAGAGAGTGGCAATGTTTTACGGGGGCTTTATGCCGGTTGTCTTGTGTAACGTGTTTCCCGTTGTGTGGATGAGGCTGGACTTTCAGAGCACTTTCCTCTTTTTCCCAAGGAAAAAAAAACTTGAGAGGAATGGTTTGTGACTTGGCGTTTCTTTCCACTTAGCTTTTCACAATGTGAGAGACTTAATGCTAAATTTAAGTCTCTATAGGAAAGAGAAACATTCAAAATACAGCCTCAAAATCATCGCATTAGCAGAGTAGGATTTTTCTCAGTAGTAGCTAAATTTCATCCTGTAGTAGAGTGGAATTTTTGGTTTAAGAAACAGGCAGATTGCCATCACAGGCATGAGCTGCTCTGTTGTGGCACTCTGGCTTTTTACAGGTATTCTGGTGTGGAGCTTGGTATTTCTGTATGAGCTGGTGAGCTTTGAGCATGTGCTCTTCCGCTGTCCTTTTATTTTTATGTTTTATCACCCTTTTTCTGCTATCTCATCAGAATGGATATGTTAATGTCAAAACACATAGCTTTAAAATACGGCTGTTGGCCTGTGAGCGGCATCATATTCGGTCTCGGTTCTGTTTCACTTGCCTTTTCCCTTTGACCATAATTTGGTTACTAAAACAGCGCAGCTGGAAACTTGTCCCTTAATTCCTGGGGGCTTCAGGGAGACGAGCTGTGAGACCACAGCTGGCTAATAGTTGAGTTTACTGGGACTTCTTGATTAACAGCCCCATAATGCTAAAAGTTAGCATAGGCTAAGAATAAATGCAGCATCCATCCTCTGCAGGGTTAGAAATGGTTCCAAACCTGCTAATGGAGTTTGAGGCGCGGAGGAGAGGGGACGTTTTGGATGTTTTCTGCCAGAATTCACCAGGAAAATAGTGACACATGCCAAAAATCTCCCGTGCGAACAGGGCTTGAGCTGTCCCCATGTCAGTAATCTTATTGGTGGTATCGGCAGAGCAAGTGATTGCTATGGAGACTGAGCTATCGTTTCATCTCTTGAGGTGGTCCTTCCAGCCCAGGCCTGTTGGCGAAGCCGAGCGGGGAAAGCTTTTGTTCCTCTTGCCTGTTCCATACCTGCTCTGTAAATGAATGGAGGGCTGCAGCATCCAGAGCTGTTGGACAAGCACCTCTTGCCCATCCCGGCGTAAGCAGACTCCAAAGGCGACTCCTTCACATTTCCCCTTTTCCCCGCAGCAACATCTTCCTTTTGCAGAGAGTTTGTTTCCTCAAGTAATCGGGGAATTACGTTTCTCTTCTGATACGGAGCCCAAGGAGTGTTTTCGTAAATCAGCTACGGGTGAGACTGCATCTTTCCCTATTTGACAATAAAAGAAGCGACTCCAGAAGCAAATCTTCCCTTCGCTTGTTTGTGTGCGACTTGCTCTGCCTGTGTTTGTTAGAAGTTAGTTTGGGCCACAAAAAGCCCCTCTTCGGAGCTGCTGCCCTGGTACCAAAGCAAATGCGTCCGCCTTTGCTTGGCTGTCTGTTAGCGTCCACAGGCTGTCTGTGTGGAAATATTATTTCTTTGCCTTTTCTCCAGTAATGCTCGATGTCTTTACCGTTTCTTGAGGAATATTCGATGTTGTCTGTTGGCCGCAAGTTACCTGTGATCAGCCTCGTCTCTAACTTGTGGCAGTGCACCCTTTTGGTATTCCCTGTAGGAGCTTTTTATGGGGAGAGGGAACCGTGGAGCAGGTGGTAGATGATGAGGCCTGTCTCGTCAAGGTACTAACGAACTAGACAGAGGTAAGGGTAGCTTTGCTTCTGACACTGAGCCGGGCTCACCTGTCTTTGAATACCACTGATAGAAGAAAAGGTTACATGAGACGGTGTGTGTAGCATCCTGTGCCGCAGCATATGCTCCCACGCTCACTCTTAACCCAGGCGAGAGCTTCACTTCCCACCTACGGGGACTTTCGGCTGTCTGCCTTGCCTCCTGGCCCAGACGCCCGGCCGATGTGCAGAAACCATCGCTGTCTAGATCGTAACGGCACCCCAGCAAACCCCAAAATAACCCTCCAGTTTTATCCTCTTAGCAAAGAAGCGGAAACTGTGACCCAAAATTTCTTAGTCGTGCTTGGGTTTTATATGTAGCGTGGAGTTGGGATGTGGTTTGGGTCTCCGTTACAGTACAGATTTGTCTTGAATATTGCTATTTGAGAGCTGAAATATTTCAAAATCCTCAAATGAGGAGTTAAAGCCACAGTTGTGCCAGAGCAATCAGGCACTCCTGGAGCTGGTGGCGGTGTGTTCGTGCAAGCAGGAGCCTTGTCTTCCTCCAGCAGAACCCTTTTATCCTTCTGACCAGCGGTGGCTGGGCAAGGACTTGCCAAAGCTTGAAAAATTCCGTTACCTGTTTCCCATAGGCCTGAGCTTATTAGGGCGAAAGATACCTTTGTCATTCCTTGTACTCCCCACGGCTGCGTTCCCCGTGCAGTATAAAAACTGGAGCTTAATAACAGTATGGTGACTGGCTCCAGATAAATACGAAATGACAAGGGCTGCCTCTGTTCAGGGCAGCTCTGTCCCCCTGTGAACTTCCTAACGTTTTTCCTTTGAGCCCTGGTTGCCCTGCCCGCCTCCCCCCCCCCGGCCCACCAGCCCTTGCTCCTCGCCTTCTCCAGCAGCAAATTGACCTGATTTTTGTCGTTTTCATTGCTGTCCGGAGAGAACTGAAAATCAGCCACGAAGACAAGACTCTCCTGTGGCTAGTGGGAGCAGCCATGGAGGCTGTAGGACGGGCTGGCTGCAGGCGGAGGGCAAAAATACTTCAGTTTACATTCAGTGCGTGTTTGAAAGTTGTTTCTGCTACCATAAGTAGTTGAAACATTCATTGTGGTTTTGACGAAAAGGTCATAGATCTGCACATGATGATGCATTCACCTGCAAAAAGCTGGTTTTGCTCATTTCGGACAACAATTTTTCAGGCATTTTCTGAAGAGAACACTATGCAGTTGTTGGAGAACTTAAGAGAAGTGTCAACGTTTCGTGTTTTTTTTATCAGTTGTCATTAAAAGTGGTTGCCACTGAAGGCTTTTCAGCCAGCCTCTGGGGAGATACTATGGAATCAGACCTGTTTCCTGATAGGACTGCATGTAATTGGGTGTATTTCTCCTTTTTGTCTTCTTTCTTTCTGAAATTTGCTCCCCCTAAAAAGAAAAAAAGAACCAGCACCCCACTATCATATTAATTGGCCTGGTTTTGTGCATCTGCTGTCGGAGGCATGGGACTCATAAATCTGTGTTGTGGAAGAGGCCTTCCCTCCAGGACGGAGCTGCCTGCAGCCATGGGGAGGACCTGCCTTCGTGTCTGATTTACCTCTTCTGCGGACCAAGGTCATGCGGCTGTGAGGGCTGCCGCCTTTCCCTAGCAGAAAAATATCTTTATGATATGCTGGACAACAAAACAATGAGTGATGTCTTAAGTTTGAACCAAAAAGCAGGCCAAAACAACCCACAGCGGCTGCTCGTTGTCTAGGTAAACTGGGTGTTTCTAGACTGGGAACAGCGTTTTTCCTCTGCGTGGCAAGTGTTTGCCGAGCTCCTTCCCCGCATCCTCTTCTCTGCTCTACAGCCCCAGAAACTTTCCCCTCTCCTTCCCCGAAAAGCGAGCACTTTGCCTCCCATTGTATTCCTCCTCCTCCTCCTGCTGCGGTCGAGGGAATGCAAGTCTGGAAATGATTTTGAGCAAAAAGCTCCAAGTAAATCCTGCGCCGTGCAGGGGGAGGGGAGGGCAGGCGGCCCAGGACAGTGCAAGGTCCCCGCTGCTGCAAGGAAAACGGTTCCCTGACAGAGAAATTGGATGTTTTCTGTTGACACCTCGGGACAGGGCAGCGTTGGGGAGTGTCCTCGGCACAGTGTTGTCTCGTCCCTCCTGCCTGTGCAATGGGAAGGGTTGTCCCGTGTGTAAAAACAGATCGAAGATGAATGAGTTACGGTGATGCGAGATAAGACGAGAACTTTCTTAGGTGGATTTAATCATTTTTGGAGTAATAGTTAACCTAGAAACTGTATGCAAATATTTTTACTTTGTTTTTAACCGTGCTCCCATAGGAAGAAATGTCCAATGCTGTTGTCGAGCAGCCCTCACCTGCAGCTGCTGTCTGTTTGTGAATTGAGGGAGGCCGACAGCCAAAATCTGGGGTTTCCTCCTCTTTCTGCCGCTCCCTGAGCAGTCTCTCTCAGTGTGGAAGTGGGGAGTCTCGTGCTCTTGGATTCTCTACCTATAAAAATGGAAATGGTGATAAAACGGTTTAAGCTTCGGGTGTGTAATTAGGAATGTGGCTTTCTGTTGTTGAGAATAATTTCCCAGGGAAGGAGGATGTAAGTGCAAAATCACTTGTTTATGAGTCTCTTGCTTTCACTACTCAAGAGTGTCTACTAAAAGAGTTAGAAAATCGTTTCCCTTCCACATGTAATATTTGTAGCTTAAAAAAAGAAGAAATCCCTGAAGGAAGGTGCATGGACTTTGGTTCCTGCGGGAAGTCGGGGCAGGGGCCATCCAGCTGTTTGTGTCTCGTCCCTGCGGGATGGAGAAGCAGGCACGATGCTCCTGCTACACCCACCTAAAGGGCTGGAAATGAAACAGAAGCTTGCTGAACCTCAGCAGCTTGCTGCTGTGATTTGCTCATCTTACCCATGAGAAATAAGAAACGCAAAGTGCCCTGAAACTGCTCGGAGCGTTTAAGGATTGGGCTGGTGCGTGGTTCTTAACGTCTGCATCGGTACAGCACCGAACGCTGAAAGAAACACAGAGCGTGGTATTTATCTGGATATTTGAAAGCTAATTGTAATGGAGACATCCTGAGGAGCATACAGGATGGGATTCTACGGTGCAGTGAGAGACAAGTGTCTCCGGAGTTTCTTACGAGAATACTTAATGTAAAAAATGTAACCCCTGTCACCTCAAATTTGTCTTGTTTACTCGAGATTCGTGGGATTGGAACTCCTGGAGTCTATTCAAAAATGTGATAGTCACCCCTTATGTAATAAAAGATGGGGTTTTTTTCCTGTCTATTTTCAGTGAAGCCTAAGGAAATTGGGCACTCCAATTTCAGGGGAAGTTGGAAACCTAAATTCCTTGTGGCTGGAATGTTAAAAGTGCTGTAATCTCTAAAATGGGTATAATATTACCAGTGTACTTCACAGCACGGGAGGAATTCGAGTTTAAGTCACTGCAAAATGCTGCAGGCTCTTTAATGCTTTATGTTTCCATAGTATTTTGTCACAGAGAGCAGTTGCTTTTTAAGTTTTTTGCTAACTTCCAGATTATGGGAAAATGATGACGGTCAGAAACAATTATAACTTGTTTATTATACTCCTGGGTTTATATTTGTAGATAGTCAGCTGGAATATAATGTTTATAAATCAGTGCATCTGAAAACTTACAATTTAACTATCAGCTGCCGTGGCTGATAACAGAACCGCTAAAATCATCAGCACAATTATTCAGACTAAGCATCAATTTCTAGAATATGCAAACTGGGTTTTTTTTGTTGCAGGAGCGGCAGAAAATGTTACTGGGAGCTACAGCCAGAGCGTGTGTGTGAATTGAGCTATATGGGGAGCTAATTGATGGACCCCTCTTTTGAGAACTACTTACTCCTATTTAGGGCAGCATACGTTAACCAAGGACGGATTAGGCCAAGTAATTTTAGAAGATATACACAGACTTGGTCCATTTCTGGGAAATTCTAAATCTCCTTCTCTGTCCTCTAGGTCTTGTGCAGTTAGATGCTCGATACGTTTAAACTCTCTTGCTGCGCTGCAAGAGCTGCTGCTTTTCCTTAAGTGTAGCAAGTTTTAGTGCAGGGTATTCCTATCTTAACCCTTTAACTGAAAATAAGCGCATTTCCAATCCTCCAATTTCCAGTTTTCCCTGACAGGGGAAAGTTCAAGTTCTGCTCGGAAGAGACGGGCCTGCAAATGTCTTAAAACAGCGCAGGTTGCTTTTGATGTCATCTGAAACAGTGACGCGTACAACGGAGGCTTATTTGAAAAGAATAATTTGAATCATTTGAAATAAGGCATAATTTGAAAAGAAACGTTACTGTAGAAAACCAGCAAGGATGGCAATCTGGTAAATGAGTAGAAAATGTAAAATCCCTCAGCTCTGAGCTGCAAGGGCTGCTTTCCCCTATGAAAATGATGATGTGTCACTAATACTACATATATTAAGAACACTGATACACGGGCAAGATGGATTGCTTTTGCTCACCAGGTCTTTTCTCATTTACAAAAGTGTCGTAATCAGCAGCAGGTCTGATAGGTGCATCCTGTCACCTTTCGGAAAGCAGTCAGAGATGCTCGTATTCGGATACGCGCAAAGCTGATTTGTCGCTTTCAACTTTCAGTAAACCGAGTTGGCGGTGGGTGCCTGGTGTAGGATCCCGTTCAGTGCTGAAGAACGGCAACCGATCTATTCCTGGTCTCTTCTTGCTGCGCGTTTCAACACTTCAGAGCAAAACAACGCTCACGCTGCTCTGCTTTTCCCAGCTTATTTTCCATTATTAATTGAAAGAAAATATTTAAATGCATCTTGCCTGGTTTGGTGGCGTGCCGGCGCTGCAGAGAGCTGTGGTGTGGGTGTTCAGAGGAGGGAGGTTTGGCTTCTTTAAGGGGGTCAGTTCTGCATCCCACCAGCCTTGTATCCATGACAGCACGCTGCATCCTCAGCAGCAGCGCTCACAGCCTAAATAATTTACTCGCACCTCTTACGAGCAGAGATTAACATCAAGGGGAAATAATGTCCTATCATGCAATCTTGGCTTTGAGGGTTTTAAGGCTTTCCAGAATCCAGGAACGCTTGATTTCAGGTGTTGGTTTTGAGCACGGATAATCGACAGTGGCACTCGAGTGCCTGGATTTCTAGTTCCTGGTTGAATTCCATCTTGTCTTTTAGAACTTGCTCCTTAACACTTAAAATTGACCTGTTGCTGTTAAAAGCCCCACACTGATGCTCTTTGGGTTTTTTTTTTTTTGTTAGGTTATTGGGGTGGTTGGTGTAATAGTCCTTCTCTGTTTTTTCCTTTACAGTATGACTGCGTAAAGCAAATATGTTGTGTATCTCATCTCCTATCCATAATTGGCACAGAGTTGCCAAAAACAAGAGGTTAGTAAAACACAAGTGCTCTCCTTCTGTCCCATATCGTAGCGGGGTCCCTACAAGGTCGCAGCCATGTGGTGGTAAGGCTAACGAGGGTTATTCATAAGAGGAGTAGTGGGATGGGGTGGAAAAACGGAGGGAACGCTGGGGCTGCTCCCAGGTAGGTCTGAAGCCTTTTAATATTTTTGCTGAGGAATAGCTGTAATAAAAATCTCATCTGGGAGAGATGTGCTCCAAGCAGTGGATTTTGTTTATATTGTGGGTCAAAATGGTGTTTTAATTACATCTTGCATGGCTCTGGGTACTGCATGGAGCCCTAATTACGATGATTGTGCTAGGGTGGAAGTTGGACCTTATTCACTATTTCCCTTATTACTTCAAGCTGTCCATTAGGCATCATCTCCAAAGCTATTCCAAACAGTTTTCACTACTTGAGGGGAGTTTCATGTATAACCTTATCCTCTAACACGGTGACCATTGCCTTATAATTACAGTCAGAGAAGGATTTAGGGAATTGACTGGATCAAGTGAGTGGCAGAGGTGTACCAAAGGGTGAAAACAAAATGCACTGGGTTAAGAAATCATTGGGAGAGTGGCAAAATGTGGGAATGCCAGTTCGAAGTTTATCTGTTAAAAATAGACATTTGTCGTTGGTATGTTCAGAATCTGGGCTGTTTCCTTTTTTAAGTTTCAGCTAGGGGAAAAAAAAATAACAACACGTAACTGTTTATATTTCAAATATTTATTAGTAACATAAATATAACATGAAAACAAAACATGAAAATAAAACATACACATTGTAGTTTCTGGTTTTGGGGTTTGTTTGCTTAGAAACATGAGCACCGGATGGATTTCTGGAGGAATCCTTTCCTTAAATCCTGTCCGTTGCAGAAAGTGTGGTGAAAGCAGCTGGGAGAGGACACGGCATTCCTGCAGGTCCTCTGGCAGAGCCTGCATTGAAATGGAGATTTCCTCGATTCCCCGGCAGGATTCTTGCAGACTCTGCAAATCCCTCAATGCAGGCCCTACGGGGAAATTATAATTTCCAGCTTTCTTCCCCAGAAGATGCTTTTGTTGTTGCAAGGTTTGCCCTTCTCACCCACCCAGGGCACCTTCTTTTTTGCATAATAGATAAATCTGCTGGGATGCCGGAAAAAGAGGATGATACTGGCAAAATCGAGGCCGTTTCCTTTTTCATACGCATGCTTGTAATTCCAGTTGTTGCTAATACAATTTATCAGTGTGCCTTGAACTGTCAAAAAATGGATATTTTAGGGTTGGGGGTTTTTTTCCCCTTCTGGAGTATAAGCTGCCTGTCCTCAAACCTGGAAGAAGTCCAAAAGTCCAATTAATAGTGATGTAAAGATAAACAGGGGTTTCCACTGGGAGAGGCCCCTGTGACAGCAACTGAGCCCATCTTAGAACCTCTTACGGTGTCTAAAAGTGCAGCAGCTGTGTGTTACTGATTTAATTCTGGTTTCATGGTTTACCTTCAACTCTGGAGTTTATCCTGATATAAATGAAAATGTCTCAGTTTCGGTAAAGTCCTGAGCGTATCATCCCTCAGCAAGAGGAACTGTTAAAATCGATGGTGATTATCATAGAGGTTTTCCAAGGGTCACGGGGATGATTTGGCCATTGAAGCTGGAGACAAACAAAACCTTAACAAAACAACCGATTCTGGGAATGAGAAACTTCAGCGGGCTCTCTTAGTTTTAGCGAGTTATTTTCCCAGTTGCTTTCTTTTGCTGCTCTCTCAGGAGGTTGGTGATAAATTAACTATTGATGCTGTGAAAGAGAGTGCTGAGGAAATATTTGGTACTTCCCTCGCTGCCTTTGTTTCATGTAAATTCGCTTGCAAGTGGTTTTGGATATCCTCTGCTGGCTCTTCCCTGATCCTTTTTCAGTTTGGTTTTCCTCACTCAAAAAACCCTCATGTTTTAAAGCGTTGCTGATGTTCTTAGCAGACCCTGGTCTTCAGCGGCTTCTCACATGTTTTCATCAATGACCTTGGTAAGAGGGGAGGAAGGCTGAGAAAATTGAAGGAATAAAAGTAAACATTAATAAAACCTAAAAACCAAAAAGAAAACATTTAATTGGTGTTGGGGATATAAACTTTGTGTGCTAGGTGTAATTTGATCTTACTCTGTGGTAAGAGCATGAGATGTGGAGAGAAGAAAAGGGATTCTGTCTGGGAGGAAAAAGTGTTTGCTCAATATGAATTAAACTTTCTGAAGTGATCGTGCGACTTAAGTAGCTTCTGAAAATTCTGTTTCTCAGAATAGCCGGATCCGCTTGAACGTCATTTTTAAGGCTTGTAAGTCATCTACGTGTATTTTAGAATTGTATTTTCTTTGTCGTAAGAGTATGGGCAGGGGGAAAACAGGCAGCAAGGTGACTGAACGTTAGCAGAGTATTTAGGGACGAGACTGCCCCTGTGAGTAACTAATAAAAGCTCAGGCGCTGCTTGTTGAAGAGCTGAGAAATGTGGCCCGTGTCAGGGACGGAGAGGGTGTTTCTTGTTTGCCACCAAGGGACATCTGGGGCTGCTTTTTCAGCTGGACTCTCTTTCCGCAGTTGCGTCGTAATCCCTGAGCAGAAGCAGTAGAAAATGATGACTTGTAAAGTAGCGCTTTGATGTCTTGCCTCTCTTCACTGTCAGCAGGCAGTCTCTCCAGCACCACTGTTTTGTGAGCGGCAAGCGCTGGCTGCCTGATGAGCCGAGGATGTCCCTGGGTAACGATACCAAGATACCTATGTTTCCCATCATCCTGGGGCGCTGCACACTGCGGTTCGTTTGCGAGGTCGTTAACGGCTGTGTAAATGAAATGTAAATACTACCACTTCATACATTTGGCTTAATAACGGTTAGACCTTGCCCTGGTGTAGAAGACTGCACAGAATTTAAGACAATGGAGGATTGGAGCCTATCATGATTTTTTTTTTTTTTTTTTTTTTTTTTTTTTTTTTTTTTTTTTTTTTTTGCGTGCTTCCTTACTCATTTTCTGGTTCCACATATCCCTTGTGCTGCCTGGTCCTCTTTGCCCATAAGCCAAGTGACATTGGTCTTGTGGGAAAGGGAACAAACTTCACAAGAGAACTTAATTTTAGAAAGCTGCAGGAGAAACACTCTGGCTTGTTAGACGTGGAGCTTCAGCGAAGCTTGTAGAAACCAAATTTCACAAAAATATTTCCATGTTTTACCTTGTCTATCTTTAAATGGTGACTTAGTTCTGTTATCTTCTGAACATTTTCAAGACCTTTTCTTTCCCCAGAACAAAATGAACTACAAAATACAACAGCTTTTGCAGAATGGAGGTTCACGTGTGTGTCCGTACCTCTCGGTGCCTCAGCATCGCTATGGGTGCCAGCAGCACGTGAGCAGCATTGCGCCTAGCCAGGGAAATCTCCCTTCCCAGCTTCCTGCAGCCGCAGCTGGGCTCATCATAATAAGTATTAATTTAACCAAAAATGGCTGGTTTGCTCAGGCATCCTGACTGCAGCAAAACTTGATGCATTCTGTGCAGAGATTTTCTAGTTCTTTGTTAAAACCACAAAAAATACTTTCATCGATGTTGATACAACTGGTGTTTTAAAGGTTGTAGTTACTGTCAGAGGGAACCATGGGTATGTCACACGGAGCTGCTTTGTGCTTGAGATTTTCGATACCTGTCGCCATGATATTGCGGGTGTCAGTAAACGTGGAGTATTTATTGTCTCGAAGCAGAGATGAAACACGGTGAAGCTGAATTCTCCAGACGCAAAAGCGTTTTTGCTTTCATATCGAGGACAGCACATCAGGCACTGTGCCCTTTTAAATACCTAATGTTTTTGAAGTGAAGGGGCGGAATTGTGGATGTGGGTGGACTGGAGGCGCCGGATCCAGCCCCTCCAGAGGATGTTCTGCTGTCTTGGTCAAGCCAGCGGGTCAGCCCAGGCCAGCTAGGATTGCTTTGGTGTCAAGTTTGGGTTTTTTTTTGAAGCGTCTTTCAGCTACTGGTGAGCCTGTAAAGGAAGAAGAAGGGAAAAGCCTTTCTGCTAGATAGTCTGTTAATTTTTGGCTCAGAAAGCAAGGAGGAAGAAGAGTTTCCAATTATTTTTGTCAACCATTTTCAACCACAGCTCTGAAGCTGTTTAAGCAAGGGCTCTGAGTTGAAACGATCTTGTCCAGGCACTGCTGGAGTGGAGAGGCAGCTGGGCTGGTGGGTTTAATTATGATCTTATGTAGGATGGTTTCTTAACGACGTGGCCAAGCTGCAAGTCTGTCACTTAACGTGTGCTTGTTGGTTCTTCCATGATTTGTAGATCGTCGGGGTTAGCTGTTACGTGTGTTTACCTTTGCAATGCCGTTTATATCTACTTCTAAAAACCACTGCTGCTCGTCAGTAGGATGAGACCTTTTTCCACCCTAATACCATGAACTGAATCGCTCCTGGGCCCGGAAGCCCGTTTTCCCTGAGTCTTGTAAAGGTAATTTGTGGCTTGAAGCCGACGGCAGCTCTGTTTTGGTGCCAGCCCTGGTGATTTGCCTGTGCCGGGGCAGATCTGAGGCTGGCAGCCGGCAGCCTCATTCAGCTTCTTGTCTTTGGGTGGTCCAGGGTGTCCTCAGCTTTCCAGAGTTACCTCAAATGTTCCTGGTTCCTGGTAATACAAAATATATTCTAATCATTATCTCTAATTACAAACGGAAGCTAAATCACAGGGGAATAATGATTGTAGTGTCTTAAATATGATAAAACAAAGAATAATTAACAATTAAGGAGCGGGCTGCAGATGGGACTCCAAGGGGCCCGTATTTCCGTTTTCATGTTCAGTTCTTGCCCTGTTGCCACCAGCTGTTGCCTCCCTTGGGCAGTGTCACAGTGAAAGTCCGCAGTGTCAGTGAAACTCTGCCAGCGATCCTTCTGCTCCGTACCTCCGCAGAATTCCTCTCGCCATCCAGGAATGAGCTGTCCTGGCTCGTCTTTTGGCAGACGGGATGGGCACAGAGACTTGGGGGTACGGTCAAGACAAGGCTCATCAGACCGAAAGCGAAACCCGGCTCTGCGGTCTTCTGCGTGGTGAGGGAAGTGACCCCAGGGCTGCAAGGCAAGGCCGGGCAGTTCTTGCCACCAAATGCCAAAAGTTTGGCATGTACAAGGAGGAAACTGTGCTTTAAGAGTCAATGAAGGTTCTTTTCTTTCCTGTTTGCAAACAGTGGGCTGGAAATACTAAACCCTGTTCCCTTTTCTGGTGACCTTGCTCCATAGGTCCTGCCCGGTCTGTGCCGTCATCTTTCCTGGGTTTGGCAGGGGGTTTTACTTTTCCTGACAAGACCTCAACAGGATAATCCCCGGAATTAGGGTTGCGGCTTGCCTCTGCTGTGGGAGAAGGAAAACTGCTTGTAATCTCTTCAAAGCGTGTTTTCTGTCTCCTTTTCAAGAGCTTACTGGGATGTAAAGTTTGGTGTTTTCCTTCCTGTTACGTTCATGCCAGCGAAAGGCTTTTCCTTACATCACGCTACCGTTCCCAGCTTCGCGAGCGTGTGGCGTGCGTGCGAGATCTAAATATAGGCTGACATCGAGTGTTATCGTGTCATAAAATCAAGTCAGAACTACTGTTGGCACGAAGCATCCCCTGTGCGGAGCGAGGATCTGCAGGAGACGCTGCGGCGTCTGATGTTGTTGCCGTTGGTTCGGCACGCAGAGCACAGCTGTTACTGAAACACTTAAACATAGCTTTTGCCAAAAATATGTTCTTCTGTGTTCTCATAAACAAAATGGGGAAAAATGCCATCCAGTGTGAAAGCAAAATGGGGCTGTAAAACATCTTTGTGCATTAAAAAGTTTCCTTGTTGCCTTTTGCTGTGTTTTTTCACTTTTTGGCAGGCATTGTACTGTGAAGAGCAGTGCTTTCTGGCTGCTTTTTTTCCCCCTACGTATTTAGTTAATTTCTGGGACGACGTAATTTTTAATGTTGAAGATTAAAATGAATGTGGGATGATAACACTGAAGGCAATTTTTTCCCTGTCATTTTACAGCGCTTTACTAGGCTCTTGTAAATGGAAAGAAAAATGCTTCACCAAAGGTGACTTGTAGACTTTAGTGAAAGTGCCATGTGTTTCACCAGCTCCCTTTTTTTTTTTTAATTATTTACAAAGTGTGAATAAGCACAGTTGTAACCACGTACATGCACGTAATATCCTAAATCTTCCAGAGATGACACCAGAAATGTTTGATTGTGGTGTCAAGAGGGGATCAAATGCTTCAGATAACTTTGGTCGATGAGAATCGCGTCAGGGTTTGCTTGAAACACCCTGTCAGGTTGGCGGTTCCCTGGGTTTGAAAGAGGAGGGCATCTCTGAAAATACTTGGAACATACATCTATTGCCATTTTCAGATTAATTGAACAGCACCATAGTATTTTAATATGTATGGATACACATTTAATGGCATTAAAGAAATGAGCTTATTTAAGGTGGTTTGTCAAAGGTTGTTCACCCGCAGATCCTGCCATGTTTCCAAAGTGCTGCAGTCGTGATTTTGATTTTACAGAGGAGGAAAGGACTGAAAGCACACGAACGTTAAGTGCCGGGCAAGGTCAGTAGTGGGAATAGAGCCAGTGCTTCGGAGTTCTTCCCTCGTGACCCGTTTGCTGAATCACATCGTCTCTTCTTGCTACAACCAAATACTCTAAATATATCCACCGTGGATGGTGCTCTTGATTGTAGAAATTGACTTTCTGCCTTGACAGTAGTGTTATGAGAGTGACTTGGACATGAAAGAATGTTAGTAAATGCTTACGTTGACTTTTTTTTTTTTAAGAATTTTAGGTGCCCGAACTTCTCTCAGCTTGCAGGTTTTCAGCTGTGTAATGCTCCTCGCAGAACAGTGCAAGGATTGAAGTTTGAAAGCGTTTCGAAGACTTAGTCCTCTACGGACTGTGTGGGCCAGTCACTGCCAGGGAAAGTGGCGTTGTGTGTGTTGGCAAAATCATTTGTTTCTTAAGTGGAGTAAGGGAAAAAAAGAAAGGGAAAAAAAAAATTTTTGGGAGGGGGGGGGGGGGGGGGAGGACCAAGAAAATGTGTGTTTTTATAATAAAAGCAATTTCATCCAGCTCTTCTGAAGTGAAGTAATGACAGAGGGGGGTTTATACATTTTCAGGGTATAAAACCTGGCTCTTTACAAATAAGATTATGCAAAGCTTGCTATGCATACATAGCAGAAGGAATTGACTGGAATGCTTGCTGGCTTCTACTTCGCACTTCAAAGTGCTGTGCTCCATCAGAGCTTCAGAGCTCTCTCTAAAGGATGGTTACTTCTCTCTAAAGAATGGTTCCTTCAGCTTCAGCCTGCAGCTTGAGCATTGCACATGGTTTAGGGTTGGAAGCCCGTCCTTCCACCAGTGGTCTGTGTCAGTGTCGTGCGTAACTTCCCAGTTAAAGAATAATTCAAACTAATCGTCAGGATGTCAAGGATACCTTTTTTTTTTTTTTTTTGTCTCATTGGAGAGCCTCAAATATGCTTTCCTGGGTACAGAGTTACATTAACACTTGTGAAATGCTCCCATTCCCTGGTGATTTCATATCTCTGCTCATGCTTTTCAAAGGGGGAGACCACATCATCTCCTATCACACCCATGAGGTTAAGAACACTCTTCCTCTGCTTCCCATCTCAGAAGGGTTTTAAATACTTGTATAGTCTTAAAACTCTTATGATATAGGTAAGTGTATTTTTGGAGGTAGAAATAAATGAAAAATAATGTATACTGAGTGCATGAGCTGGAGGTGGAGCGAGGACACTGTCCTCCCCGTAGTAAAGCTGCTGGAAGAGGGATGCTTGCTGGAGGTTGAGGTAGTTGGTATTTTGAATGAAACTAACCCAGGGATGCTAAGGGGTTAAAAAGGGGTGAAAATGGGCCATCTCAAGTCACTGATTAATCACCCATTTGGTGTTATTGGCATATTTTGGTTTCATTCTACCCCAGCAACAGTGAGGATGTACCAGATCCAGCAGCAAAATGAATCCTTTAGCAAATCAGTTATTTCTCTACTTTTTGCTTTACTTCAAACATGTTTTATCAGCTGACATCATAACTTCCCTGCTATTCCTTCCCCTCCCCTGTGGTGGTGATGCTGCTTGCAGTTCATGACATCACGCTCATTCCTCATCTATAGCAACAGAATGTTGTCCTCAAACACAGCTGGGGTGATGCTTGCTGTCAGCTCCTCCCTGGCGCCCTTTGTCTGACATTTATGGATAAAAGTAAGCAGGTTTATTGCGTATATTTAAGGAATATTATATATTTATATTTGCAGTGAGAATTCAGACTACTGAGGGTTTCATTTGCTTTTGAGTACAGCTTTTTAGTTAATATTTTTAAGATTCAGGCCCCAGCTCTCCCTCCTGTCCTTTAACTGGCGATAAAGGACCTGACCCAAGTTATCACCGCACAGCTTCATAACTGTGAAGAATTATATAGAATATTCCTGGTCTAATTTAATAGCGTCTTACCCTTGCTCCGCCTGACTGTAATTCCTGCATACCCATCAAGTGCGTTCAGGGTCAGGATGTGCTCTTCTTGCAGGGATGCCTGGCACAGCTGCCGTACATCATCGCTTTAAAAAGCGGTTTTAATTTCCTCCTCCCAAGCCCGTGAGCCATCTGTAATCAATATCGCCAAGTGACAAGGCAGAAATCCAGGTAGCGGCAAAGCATGTCTTAATTCACAAATCCCCCCGAGCCTCCATTACAGGAGGGCTGTAGCAGAAAGCCAAAGATGGGGGGAAAACTTTATAAACATCATCATTTTTTGGATGATTTCTGCGGCGCTAAGACGGGCTTTCTTGGCATTAGGAATTACGTTGGTTTGCCCAGTGCATGGTTAGAAATGCCAGCATGTGTCCCAAGCCCAACGGGTGATATTGTGTGGGCCCACTGGGTAGGGGAAGATTTCACCTGGAACTTGGACAAAATTTTCTCCATTCTGCATTTCTGTAGTTGCTTTGTTATTCCTAGATACTCAGCAGAATGTCTGAAATAGTGGAAAAATTAAAATACACGGTCTCATTCTATTGTATATATGGAGCAGTGTGTGCTCTTCAGGTTACAGTCTTCTCCAGAGTAATTAGTGGAGTTTCACTGGCATATTTAGATTAATCATTTGCAGGTCCTGAAAATAATTACAGCTGATAGACAGCTGTGGAAGTCAGATTGTTCAGAACCATGAACTTCAGCCCATAAAAGGTGTGTTTATCCTGCAGTGAATTTCCACATTTTTTGTCTTTATAGTCTACTGAGGAAGCTGACTACTTTTATTTTTTTCTTCTCCCCTCCTCCTTATTAGCCGAGTCTCATTAGGCAGTTTCGTACCACTGCACCTCCAAACCCTGCCCAGACCACAGCTGTAGAGCAGATCTGATGGAAAGAGGGCAAACACAAAAAAAAAAGTAAAGCCCCAAACTCCCACTATTTTCCAGACCCTGTCATAAAAAGGGTTTTGCGAGGAGGTGGCCCAGTGCCAGGTCTCAGGTTATTGGTGGAAACTCCTCAGTTCCACCTTCTGAAGCAAAACACCTCCAAATACATTTTGCTGCAGTGAAAGTTTAGGGATAGAGAAACGCATAAGTGTGCGATTTTTAATTAAGAGTTACGGCCAAGCTGTCTCTGTGGGTGCTGGGATCTGGCTTGCGCCACCTCCCACTGCTCCTGATGTTGAGGGTCTGGGACCATACTACACTGGGCAAAGCCGGTGAGGGTCACCAGTCCCCCTCAGCAGGGTGAAAACAAGCCAAAAACCTGCCAGTTTGGGTTTCAGAGCAAAACCTAACCCCTGGTTGGGAGAACTGCTGGTGAAATCTCTCCAGTGGAGGGATGAGGAACCATGATGGAGGGATGCGAGTGGTGGAGGGTTGAGTGTGGTGGAAGGACAAGCAGGTCCCTCAGCTGCTGGTTACGGGGCATGGCTGACCACGCTTTTGGCTTCCCAGTTGTCTCGCCTGTCACCGCTGCTCGAGGAAGTGATGGTGGAGAGGGGTGGTTTTGCCACCATCAGCTTCTCCAGTGAAGAGGGGCAATGGTTTTCCTGCTGATGGCCATGACCTTGCACCACTCGGTGGTCCAGTCTGTCTGGGCGATCCTCCCCTGGCCTCTGTTGGCCCCCATGGCGGCAGGGCACATCGCCAGTCAATGTTGAACTGGGGTCCTCTTCTGCAGAGCTGTTCTCTTGGCTGGTGGCCCCAGCCCATCCATTGGGTAGGATCACTCCTTCCCACCTGCAGCAACTTCATAGGGTTTCTGGCAGTGGGTTGATGCCTCCTTGTCCTGATTCCAACTGGGATAGAGTTGACTGTCTTCCTAGTAGCTGGTACAGTGCTATGTTTTGAGCTCAGTATGAAAAGAATGTTGATAACACTGATGTTTTCAGTTGTTGCTAAGAATGTTTAGTCTAAAGTCAAGGACTTTTCAGCTTCTCAAGCCCAGCCAGCGAGAAAGCTGGAGGAGCACAAGAAGTTGGCACAGGACACAGCCAGGGCAGCTGACCCAAACTGGCCAATGGGGTATTCCATACCATGGGATGCCACATCTAGTATAGAAACTGGGGGGAGTGGGGACAGGGGGAATTGCCGCTCGGGGACTAACTGGGTGTTGATCGGCGGGTGGTGAGCAGTTGCACTGCGCATCATTTGTACATTCCAGTCCTTTTATTATTGCTGTTGTTGTTTTATTAGTGTTATCGTTATCATTATTAGTTTCTTCTTTTCTGCTCTGTTAAACCATTCTTACCTCAAACCCTGAGTTTTACTTCTTTTCCTGATTTTCTCCCTCATCCTACTTGGTGGGGGGGTGAGTGAGTGGCTGCGTGGTGCTTAGTTGCTGGGTGGGGTTAAACCACGACACCCTCTGACTGGTAGACGCTCCTGTTGGGGTGTCTTCTGGTCCAGTCCCCTGTCACCCACTATCAGATAACAGCGGGACATCCTTATCATTGCTGGGGATGGGGAGGAAGAGCAAAGCAGTTTTGGGGACAAAGGGAGAAAGGAGCAGCTCCCAAGCCCTCTGCCTTCCTGATGGTAACGTGGTCTCTCTCCGCTCTTTGCAGTTGACATGGATGATGAAGACGGCCGGTGCCTGCTAGATGTAATTTGGTAAGTAGCATGGTGCTGTGAGCTGGATGCTGCTCTCGTGCTGTTTAGGGCAAGGTGTAGAGGTGGGAAGGGGTTTCTGCCACCCTCGGTCTGTAGGCACATCCCCATCGGTCACCGGGGCTTCTCCAGTGCCAGGCTGGGTCTCCCAGACCCAAAAATCACCTGAGGTGCACTCCAAAGGGTCTGCAAACTTCCCAAACTTAGAAACCCCTCCTGATGTATGTTTTTGTTCCCTCCTGTGAAGCTTGGAGGGCTCTGGGCTTTTCCAGGGCTGTGCCAGAGGAGGTTTTACATGACTTTACGTGAGGAAAGAGCAGACTCTTTGTGTCCCGTGTTTCACTTGGCCCACTTATAATGTGAATAAATCCCACCTCTCTGATATTTTGCCAACAGCTGTGACTTTTTTTGCAGGCCAATCCTTGCTGGCCATCAACAGCACTGGGCTGGCGATGCTCGTTAGCAGGTTGCCCAAATGATTTTTTGACAAACTGCCTGCCAACAGCCAACACGGGCTAATTTTCCAAAGCGGGGTTATTGTGATTACAAAACTGTTGGTAATTGGGACTTTGCAGAATTAACAGGGAAAGGGGAATAAGGCAGTGTTAGTGACCCAGGAGAAGAAAACTGACCACCTATACATTAACTTCTGTCTGTAATAAAGCGTAGCCATTGAAGTATAAATTGGTGTATATCAGTAGTTATTGCGCTTAAGAGCATTCAGAGTTATGTTAATGCATTAATTAGAAACACGCATTTCCCTCCCACCTCAACACGGGTCACGTATTACATCCCTAAACGGTTTCGTCTGTTGTTTTGCAGCGATCCTCAGGCCTTGAATGATTTTTTACATGGATCCGAAAAGGTGAGCGATGAACTTTGTTTCTATTCACCAAAAACTTTAACACAAACTTTTTTTTTTAAATAAACAATGAGGTTTTTTAAAGAAAGAAACCCCAAGT
Organism: Haliaeetus leucocephalus; assembly: GCF_000737465.1. NCBI lineage: Eukaryota > Metazoa > Chordata > Aves > Accipitriformes > Accipitridae > Haliaeetus > Haliaeetus leucocephalus. The sequence goes on from NW_010972663.1 coordinate 95,378, forward strand.
TCAGGAGTCTTTTAGTTTTTAGGACTTTTTAGGACCCCCAGCCAAGCGCACTGGGCAGCTCTTGGACCGGCAGCTCCCGCTGCTGCCCGTGAGGAGCAGCCAGCCGGGGTTTTGGGGCACTTTTAGCCAAAAGGGGTGCCTGGCAGCAGGGGACGGGGAGGGACGCAGCCCCACCACTGCCCCTGGGTGAGATCTCAGCACTTTCCAGGGGCTGCCCGTCAGCACTGCACTTTTTTTTTTTTTTTATTTTTTTTCATACTATATCTAAAGAAAGTAAATAAAATCTTTTTAATTACAGATTGACAGTGATGATCTCCTGGACAACACAGGAGATGCAGCCAGTGCCTTTTTTGAAGGTGCTGGGGTATGTATTTTTTTAATTTATACTTGGGGAACGTCAGCTTAGAAACCTTTTTTTTTTTTTTCTTTTTTTTTTTTTTTTGTTTCACAGGCTTGTTTTTCATCTGTTTCCCCAGTCTAGCAAAAGAGGCAGGATGCCAGGATTATTCCCCAAGATTTATAGAGAAATAGCTCCAGCAGGTTCCCCATATATCAGGGGAGAAAAGTTGTTTTCACGTGCAGATACAAAGTCTGCTTTTAACCTGGGCAAAGCTTTGAGGATAGAAAATCGGGTGAAGAAGGAGAAAGGTGTCACTATGCTCTCACACCTCAAAGGTGGTAGAGATAATTTGGAAGAATGCTTTAAAAAGTTGGTGACAAGACAAATCCCCTTCCTCTTAGTCTCCCCTTAGGCTGGGGTGTTCCCTTTCCTTGCAGACCTCTGCCGCAGCAAAGGTGAAATGTGTGGAAGTAGAATCTAAAAATCCTCTGTTTTTTCTTCTTTTCCCCCAAGAGCATGAGTTACTCTGCATGGATAACATTCAAGCATGACTTTTTTTTTTTCTTTATTTCCAGTTATATCGTAATTTTGATTTTTATTTTTTTTTTCTCCATTGCGCTTTACTTTTTACAAAGAATTTGGGTAAAGCTGCCAATGCTTTATAACCAATAAATTTATCTAGGAGTTGAGGTTTACTTCTGCTTTGATTTTTTACTTTATTTTTTAACCTCCTAGTATATCTGTGTTTTACAAAACTCGACAGCACAGAGCTGGTGGGGTTTAAGGTTAGGCTGCATGTTGCTTTTCCATTATTTTCCTGGTTCTTCCCAGCGCAGCCTTTGCTGCATGCAAGGTGCTTGCCCAGGGATGCCCTCCCTAGACCCTCTCTATAGGAGGGCCACCTATAGCGACAGACTGCAGCGTGTGTCTGAGGTTAACTCGGCTGCTGCGTGAAGGTCTCTTGCAAGAAAAGGGCTGGGTTTTCATGGAGTATTTAGGCTTGTTTCCAGAATATGAAATTTCCACTTCCCATCCCAACAACAGCTTAATTTTTAAGAGTTATGGACAAGGGATGTATTCTGAACTCTTCTACTTGGTGGCCTTGAAACGGCTTAACACATGAAAACGTAAAGCTTTTAACCCATCCTTGGGATGCCGTTAACAAGCTCTGCCCTTGGCCCCCTCCCTGACTTAAAGCAAGTCGTTTGACGTCCAGCTCGCCTGCTCTCAGACAATGCCACGCGTTAATTTAGGCTCTCCCAGGGATGCCAAAATGCTCTCCATGCTTAGCAAACCGAGGTGCAGGCTGTCTGAGGGCACTGTTTGCCCGCTCCTCTCTGAGATGGCTCACGAAAGCTGTTGAGCGGTTGACTTCTAGCCCTCTTCCCGGTGCTCGAGCTCAATGCCTTCTTCTTTCTTCTCCCCTCTGACCGGCGATCTCCCAGCTGCACGTACAAGAGTCCTCCGGCAACCATCTGAGCACCGAGCAGAGCCAGCCCACGACCAGCGTGGACCTTGACTTTTTAGAAGATGACATCCTGGGGTCACCGTCCAGCAGTGGGGCAAACCTGCAGAACTCAGACCAGCCCTGTGACATCCTCCAGCAGAGCCTGCAAGAGGCCAACATCACTGAGCAGACGCTGGAGGCGGAGGCTGAGCTGGACCTGGGCTCCTTCCAGCTTCCCACCCTTCAGCCGGTGGTGCAGACGGCCTCCGACGGCACCCCACAGATCTTCTCCGGCGGAGCCGACTTGATCGGGCTGCAGCAACCCGCCGTCCTGACGCACCAAGCCCTGGTGCAGCAGTCGGTAGGAGCAGATGTTGTCAACAAGGCCATCAGCGTTCAGCCTTTCCTCCAGCAGGTCGGCTTGGGCAATGTCACCATCCAGCCCATCTCCAATCTCCAGGGCTTGCCCAATGGCAGCCCCAGCGGGACGCTGGGCATCGGGCCGATTCAGGTGGTCGGGCAGCAAGTGATGGCCATCAACCAGCCGGCGCAGCAGATCATCGCCAAGCAGGTTCAGCCTTCCCAAGTGGCCACCATGCCCGTCGGCAGTTACATCACCCAGACAGCGCCCGAGCAGCAGCAGGTCACCCTCGCCTCGACGGGGGTCTCACCGCAGGGCGCTGGTCTCGTCATCCAGAAGAACCTGCCGACAGTGGCCACCACGACGCTGAACGGGAACTCCATGTTCGGGAGCGTGTCCGGGACTCAAGGCTCCCAGCCGCTCACTGTCACCTCGAACTTGAGCAGCCCCTTAGTGCAGGCTCAAAACGTCATCATTCACAGGACGCCCACCCCGATTCAGCCCAAACCCGCTGGGGTCCTCCAGCAGAAACTGTACCAGATCACCCCCAAGCCCTTCGGTTCCAACAACACCACCCTGACCATCCAGAACGAAGCCGCCCTGCAGCAGCAGAAGGCCCAGCAGAACCTGACCTTCATGGCCAGCAAACCCGGGCAGAACGTGGTGCTGTCGGGCTTCCCCCAAGGGCTTCCAGCCAACGTCTTCAAGCAGCCGCCGCCGCAGCAGCAGGCCCTTAGCAAGCCCATGAGCGTCCACTTGCTGAACCAGGGCAGCAGCATCGTCATCCCCGCCCAGCACGTCCCACAGGCTATGCTGCAGGGCCAGAACCAGTTCCTCCTCCCCGGGCAGCTGGCGGGTGCCTCCGCTGTGCAGATACCCCAGCAGCTCTCCGCCTTGCAGGCCAACATGGGAGGGCAGATCCTGACCACCTCCCACCCCGGCGGGCAAGCCCATATCATAACTAGCCAAGGGCCGGGCGGACAGCTGATTACCAACCAAGCCTTGCCAGCCCAGATCCTCACCAACCAGAACATCGCCAGCCAGCTGAACCTGGGCCAGGTGCTCACCTCACAGAACGCCCACGGCACTGCTCACATACTCTCAGCTCCCATCCAGCTCCAGCCTGGCCAGGTGGGTCAGCCGGCTCTCTTCCAGATGCCCGTTTCACTGGCGGGCAGCTTGACCACCCAGAGCCAACCCTCGGTGGCCGCCTCGCTGGGCCAGACAGGTCAGACAGTGATCCAGGGGGTGACACTGCCCAACCAGGTGGCCATGCTCAATGCCACCGAGAACCTCGGCCAGGCGGTGAGCATCCAAGCCTCCGCCACCACCAGTAGCCAAAGCCCCGGCCTCGTCCAGCCGCAGTCTGCCTCGGGGGCCAGCCTGCTGCCCAGTGCCGACCAGTCCTCCATCCTCACCGTCCAAACCACCTCCCAGCCGCCCGCTCCACTCCAGCTCAATGTGCCGCCACCACCGCCACCGCCGCCACCTGCCCAGCAGCCCGTGACTTCCCAGCCCAGCCCCAGCTTGGCCTCCAGCCCAGAGAAGATCATCCTGGGGCAGGCAGCTGCCGGAGCCGTCATCAACCAGGACTCCATGCAGATGTTCCTACAACAGGCAAGTAGAGCCCCTCTGTGTGGTGGCCACAGTGTTTGCAGCCCGTTGGGTGTTTGGAGACCGACACTGAGCGCGGCGGGCCCTGGAGAGTCCCACTTTTGGGCTTGCTTTACACACCGTACATGCTAGAAGTGCTCCCCTGTCACCTTAATTCTTTTCATGTTGTCTTCCCGCCATAGAGCAATTCCCTTCCTCAGTAGGTGTTTACATTTAAAGTTGCCAGGAGCAATGAGCGGGACTGGGGGCTGCTCTGCGTGTAGTCGAGTACCATCACCTTGCCTTTGGAACGATGAGCTAGCAGTGGGTCTGTGCAGGTCACCAAAGCCACTGCCGTGGCACAGAGGGGTCAGCGTGGACTCAGTGTCCACCTCCTCTCCATGCTCCGACTGCAGCTTGGGGTCAAGCTCAGCCCATGGCATTGGCCCTGCTTTCCTGCTTAGGGTTTTCTACCCTCATTAGCTCAAGTCAGACCTTTAAAAATAATTGAGTGACTCTAGAAGTGACAACAGCAGCCGGGTGGGCAGCAACGTGCAGCATCTCATCGCAAGAGTCCCCGCTGCGGATGCGTTGGCTGCAACCCACCCGTGTACCAGCATGAGGAGGTTGGGCTCGGTCCAGCAAGGGCTGCAGACATCTCATCTGGCCTTACCTACATTGGTAAAGGGTTTGGTGACATTTTAGATACCAGATTTGAACCGTTGTGGCTTTTCTTAAACTTATATTCATAAAGGTGGGTGCTGGTCCATAGCCTACCAAAGTCCCTGAATTATCAGAGAAAGAAATGGGAAGAGAGCAAGCGCTCTATTATTTTATCATTATTATTTTAATAGTGGAAAGCTTTAAAATTCTCTTTTGAACTTCTTTGACATAACTAGTAGCACGGAAGCATCTTTCGAGGTGTGTGGGCTTGATGTTGACAGTCACCTCCTTATTTCAGCATAATTAAAACCAGGCGTCTTCCTGTGACTAAAGGGTTACAGTTTAAGAAACTCGCAACCCCCCCTGAGATTCGGAAATAGAGACAACCCTTCCCAGAAATAGAGAAAACCCTTCCCGCTCTCCGGAGAAGCTGATGCACAGGGCTCGGCACACACGGTGTGCCCCGGCTCCACCAGCATTGTCTCTGCCATTTAATGCAGGTTTTGATGCCAGGTAGAGTATTAATGCTTAGTCATAATGGTACGGGGGTTCTCCTGCGCATCATGGTAGGTTTTTTGCCGGGACGTACCTAAATCTGCTATTGTGTTAAATATTGCTGCAGTTGCGTTATCGGACTGTGATCGGACACGATGGGTCCCTGTGCCTTCCCCTGCAAAGTCCCTCTCCTGCCTCCAGAGAGAGCTGTTCTCCTCACTGTCTGTACTAGGACTGTCCTGCCTCTCCTGCCAGCCACCAGCCGTGGAAGACGCGTTGCCTGCGTCCAGGACGAGAGCAGCCATGGTTTTCTCTTCGGCAGCCACTTTGCGGCGTTGCCAATGAAGGAGGCGTAGCATGTCAGGATGGATGTGGCGAGAGGCAGGCAGAGGAGGAGGAGGAGGACCCATAAACGTGGTCACTGCTAAATGTTCCCCGTGTGCGTCGCATGGTGCCGTACAAAAACTGATCCGGCAACAGAAAACCATGCACTGCAGTGCATTGTGTGTGCTACAGCAGAGGGTTTGGGTGCTGTCAGATATCTCCCGATATTTATTTTTGCCCTGCTTATCTTTAAAGCTTCCAAGCTCTTCCTGCGGTCCGGTTTTCTCCACTGAACCTACATGTAGCCGACGAAAGGGTCGTGGTTTTGCTTTCAAAGCGAAGCAGCCAGGTTTGCTCTGCTCACGTTGACGGAAAGGAGAGGGGAGAAGTGCTCCGAGCATGGCAGGATGCTGTCTCCTTGCACCCAGCAGCTCAGCGCCCAGAATTAAGTGAACATTAGTAATTTATCGTTTGGCAAAGGCAAGCTGCCGCCGGGCCAGCCATTCGGAGATTTTCAGCCCTTACACCCCAAAACCACAACTCACAGCCCTGGGCGTGCAGGACGGGCAAGCTGTGGCCAAAGTCAAGGGGCTGCAGGTGTCCCCTCTACCCAGAGGTGGGGATGCCCCCCAGCTCTCCCATGGCTGGGCTGTAGCTCTCTTCCCCCTGCCAGCTGCCCTGCCGTCCGTCCCTCTGTCCGTCCATCTCCCCTCTGAGTTCCAGCTGCTCCCGCTTGCTTGCCTGCAGGTCCTCACTAACCCTGAAAGCTGCTGCCGCCCTGCGTTGCTTTTTCTTCTCATCTCCCTTCACACTCGCAAGCTGCTGTCTGGTCCATTTTTGTCCTGCCAGAGGCTTCATTACTTCCCCCCCCAATTCTTTATATTTCCATGGCGATTGGTAGTTGCGAAGTACTATAATTAATTGGAGGGATATTTTGAGGCACAGGGAGAGCACAGTGCCTGGGGTGAATCTCTCCCCAGAAGTTTAAACAGCGGGATGCTGAGCAGGCACTCACAGCAGCGAGGGCTGTTAGGGCTGTCCTTGTTAACCCTCGTCCAGCTCTGGGGAACCGATGGCCACAGATCCCTTTCACCAGTGGGGAAGATGGCCACAGATCCCCTTCCCCCCAGATTTGCATTGCCTGTGGTGGGAAAGGAGGGCAGGATACATCCAAGCATTGCTCCAGCCAGTCCTGGGGGCAGTAGTAAGGGTGTTTTTGGGGAAGAAAACTAGAAAGTACTTCTTCCCCGATCTCACGGGGAGGAGCGGCAGGCTGGACAGGCTCAGCATCCCTCTGCCTGCGGCTGCCATGGGTCCCTGCCTCGGCTGATGTGGCCGCGGCATGGAGCTGCTTTTGGAAGCCCAAGCAAAGCCGGGGTAGATGCCGTCCTGCAGTTTTACCTTATCCTGACCCTAAAAATGCTTTTAAAAGCGACACTGGGGCACGCTCAGGGCTGGGTGAGTCTGGCAGCAGCACTGTGCCCCCCGGCATCCCCAGGTGGGAGAGGGGCTGCCCCAGCAGTGTTACCCAGGAGGCTTAGGGAGGGTGCTAGGGCAGACCGGCCAAGAGCAGGAGCTTGTTTTCCCAGGGCTTCATTACCGCAGGAGACAGAGATGCTCTACGAGCGATTCGTGAAGCCACTTTCAGAGCGGTTTGCGCTGCCTGCATGGTTGGCCATCATGTTTTGACGGAGCCAAGAAAGCTGTTGGGCATCTTCTAGGGCAAAACTCCTTCCTGAGCTTCGACTAACTTCTTCCTCTTTCCTTCTCTGTTTCAGTTACCTGCAGGGCAGCAGAAGCTCCCTGGAGCCTCCCCGTCCCCTTCGCTACCTCATCCTCCCCTGGGGGAGAGCCCGCAGCTCCCAGCCGCCCACCTCTCCCAAATGCAGTCCCCCCACCCCTCCCGGCCTCCTTCCCAGCCCCA
>NW_010972663.1:102577-109591 GCF_000737465.1 Haliaeetus leucocephalus
AGACCCTCTCCCGGCCCCCCTCCGAGCCGCTTTCCCGCTCCTGCACCCCCCAGGCACCCATGCCCAGCCTCTACGTCATCCAGAACCAGCTGGCCTTGTCCCCCCTTGGCGGGGGGCAGCACCCCCTGCGTCCACCCTCCCAGCCCCAGCCGCCTTTCCAGCCGCCGCCGGCGCAGGCAGAAGCCGCCCCGCCGCCAGCGCAGCTCCAGGTCCAGCTCCCGGCGCCGGCGGAGGTCCAGCATGCTCACTCCCCCCACTTCCAGCTGCAGTTTCCATCCCAGGGCCAGATCAAACCCCCCACTCCCACCCACGCTCTCCACCTAACCGCGGAGCAGCAGAGGAGCTTTCCGATGGTCCCGAGCCAATTCCAAACCCTCCCGGCCATCCCCAACCCCGCTCCTCAGCAGAAGCAAATACTGGACAGGTTCCAGCAGGTAAATAAGTACTGTCAAGGGTCTCACGCCGGGCATAGCTCAGGAGGGAGGTAGCGTGGCAAAGCGTGGCCACGAGCCTCCTGCCATCGGGGAGCCAAGGGATTAAAGGCAAAATCGGAAGCAAAACCCCTCTGGTTCCTCCCATGCAGGTCGCCAGGGGCTTCTGCTGTAGAGCTGAACTGGGTGCTGCTTCCTTGGCACAGCCCTCTTGTTTTTTTTGGGGTGCCAAGTGGATTTGTGCCGTGGTTTATATCTGGCTCTGCTGCCTGTTGTTGCAGGAATGCATGTGCATACCTTAATGTATAGCACTTGTAGGAGAGGCGTCTTCCACGGATGCGATTTGTGTTTTGGTTTGTAAATAAGACGAGGAGAAGGCGTTTTGCCACAACAGAAATAAAAGTGTGCCCCATTTTCCCATGACAAGCATCGCCTGAGACCTGTCCTGTCCGGGCAGGGGTCGAATCTTGCCCCCCAAGTCTGTGATTCGGGAGGGGTGCTGGTGTTGAGGTGGGGTCTGTGGGATGCAGGTATTCCCATGGAGACACTCAGGGACCCATCCAGCCCTCGTTAATGGTTCTTCGCTGATGGAGGGGGGCAGGTCAGGACTTCCCAATGAAGTACCCAAAAAAACCCAGGCTTCTAAAATTAAACTGCTGTTATTTATTTTATAATCACTTGGGCGGAGAGGAAGAGGAGCAGGGAATGAAAAGGGCTTGAGCTTGGTTTTATTTAACTGCATATTAACTTAAAGCAAACTCCCCTTCTAAGGACCCGATTTGCTTGTTTTGAGCACACAGGACCCATTCCTGCGGTTTAGACCCCAGGCCCCAGCCGGGCTGGAGGGGTGGAGCTCAGCACACGCCTTTTTTTTTTTTTCTTCTCTTGTGTCCATCTCTCAGCGCTGAGGTTGCGGGGACAGATGGGGCCAGCACGGCAAACGGTCCTTTCCCTCTTCATGCATTTGTGCTGTATCGATGGTACCCGCGGATTAAAAAGCAATGGGTTTAGGGCATGTTTTCAACTTCTGGGTGGTTTGGTTTTTTTTACCCCACACAGGTGCCCCAGGGGATCATCCTGCAAACAAAGCAGCAGCCTCCCACCAGCCAGGCTTCCCCCGCACTTAGCCAGTTCAGCAGCCCATCTTCCTCCGTCCTGGTGAGCGGCCAGGGGCAGGCAGTGGCAGTGACGACGACAACGCCGGCCCCTGCGCACAGCCACGCACCCGCCGCCCTCCCACCTTCCACCGCAGGTTCGTGCCGCTGGCTCCAACTCTCGGCAGGGAAAAACACGGGAGGGCATCCTGGCGCGCGAGCGTCATGGTACACCAGCATCGTGGCACACGAGCATTATGTCGCCCTTGTTTTGGGAGAGCTCAGCTGCTGAAGCGATGCTTCGCATGCTAGAAAAGGGCGTTGGGGTGAAAGCTGACAGCACAGGGAGCCAGGGTCGGGGCAATCAAACTCTGGTGCTCATTTTACGCTCGGGTTTTTTGATAAAAGCTCGGTTTTTCAGGTTGAAATGTGCTGGGGGAATCCAGGATGACGTTATTTGTTATCTAGGCTTGAACTTAAATGCAAAACCCCCCTCTGTTTTACGTTTGCTAGGTATTACTGCCCCGGTTCCTGCAGAGAGTAAAACCTACTCCGGTGTTTCCACGCCGATTTCTGCTGGGAAAGGGGCTGCAGCCCAGGGGAAGTCGGCAACACCTCTTGCCATACAGCAGCCAGTTCAGGTGAGGAAGCATTTTTTCATGGTTTTCCACTTTATTTTGAAGTTTTCCACCTTGAGAGTGAACAAATCTGTCAGCGTTCCCCTCCATTTTATCAAAAAGAAAGAATTAATTTCTAGAAACTTTTTTTCCCAGTTCTAAAGTGCTGTGAACCTCTAACGGTGATAGAAAATTCCCACCAATATTAGTGATACTTTTGGGGAGGGGGTCTTCATCATTCCTCCTCTTTAAGAGAATCGACTACTTAGTGGTGATTTAATGGGATGTCAAGGCTGTTGATGTAGATTTCTGGAAGTACAAGCTAGAATAGTTCTATTTTTATGCAAAAATACATCTTAGATTTGGGTATTTGCACCTGAGATGCAAGGGAGGTGGCTGCAAGAGCTTTCACCAACGCCCAACGTTGTCTTGGCAGGCAGTTCGTTGTTATTTGGTGAAATCACTCTGGGATTGTAAACAAAGAAATTTCTTTTTGTTATTCTGCAGACTAAGCCTGGCGTGATCAGTTCTGTCTCAGGCCTGAACCTCGGGAAAGGTCCCTTGCAGATCCAGGTCGTTGGGAAAGGATTACCGCAGCTCGTGCCCTCAGTCCCCGTGCAAGGCCAACAGCTGGTGAGCACGCACTGATGTGTGGGGGGGGGGTTTAAAGGAAGAGTCTGCAGAGGGCTTTTCCGAGGAACGGTCTTGAGGGGACGAAGCAGACAAGCACTGTCGACTGTCAGGCTTTGTCGTTGAAAGAAATTAGGTTTCTTTGCAGGTTGTTGCACATCCTGTTAGTGTGGGAACTCTAAATGTACCGAAATACAAATATATATAAATTTCCTATCTTTTGTATATTTATATATTGGTATATTTGGGCTATATGTACTGATTTATATGTGTAATTTAAATATGCCAAAAGATGTTTTGTCAAAGTGAGCAGAAGCCTTCCTCCGTACTTAAAGTCCGTGGTAATCCACACTTTCTCCGTTTGCTCATTCCCCTAATTCTAAACCAATTCGATCCATTTTCTTTCTTCCTAGAGCAGTTGCCAGTCTCCACAATTCTGCTCCTGTATCTCAATTCCCTCAAAAGAGAATGAATTCCCAGTCGCGTGGGCTCGGTCCAGCTGCCGGTGCGGGTTAAACCCGGTGTGTCGGCACCATCTCCTCTCACCCCTGTCCTTTGTTCTCCCAGCAGTACGACAGCAAGCTTGGTCTGAAGAAAGCCCCGACACTACAGCCCAGCAAGGAAGCTTGGTGAGTGCGTCGGGGTTGGGGGCTGATAAATTAAAGCACCAGAGACCATCTCGCTGCTGCGGCTCCGTTCGTTACCGTAGTATATTTCTGTGGCCCGTCTTCCACGTCATGCTGTTAACGCTGGAAGCAGGGAATTTTCCGTGTCAAACCCACTCCCCCCCGCAGCAGTTTTCCCTCTTCTCCTTCTGTCCAGTTTCCTGGAGCAGCTGCACAAACACCAGGGCGCGGTGCTGCATCCCGACTACAAGACGTCGTTCCGCTCCTTCGACGATGCCTTGCAGCGGCTCCTGCCCTACCACGTCTACCAGGGGATGCTGCCCTCTGCTCAAGACTACAGGAAGGGTAAGTCCTCCCAGGGGACGGCACAGAGCTCCCCAGGGCTGCTAAAACATGAGGACGGTGGATCGAGCTTTAAAAAAAGTGGGTTTTTTTAGTACTAAAAAAAAAAAAAAAAGGAGAAACTATCTACACCTTCACTGCAGAAAAACATAAATTTCCAAGACAATGTATTGGTAGTTATCCAGGGTTTCTGACCTGCAATAGTTCAAAGGTAATTAAAGTTTTTTCACAGTCTCTGTACGTTTTGAGAAATGGTTAAAACAGATCTTTGCAAATTCTTAATAATCGCAGCAATTAGAAATTATGCTGAATCCCTTTTTTCAGGGTCTCCCCCAGGTGAGTGCACTAGAAAAGTTAATAATAAAGAGCCACTGACCCCGTATCTGCGCTTGCCTTGTGACACAAACTTTCTTTTCTCCCCACCCTCCCCTTCCTCACAGTGGACGAGGAGTTTGAAGTGGTGTCTACCCAGCTGCTAAAGCGCACACAAGCGATGTTGAACAAGTACCGCCTGCTGCTCTTAGAGGAGTCTCGGGTGAGTCCAGCGGCCTGCCTTCTCCAGTCTCGCTGGTGGGGTTAGAAACACAATTATTTCTCCAATGCGGGCTGCTCGGATCAACCCGCAGTTTTACTGGTTCAAGTTGAGCGCCGTGGCCCCACTGCAGTGGAGTCGGTGGGGGCTTAGCCCCTGGATTTTGGCAGAAGTCTGAAAGCTTTCCCCTCCCTACCTGACGTTGGCTTAGTCAGGTCCTTGCAAGCAGTTAGTATTTATCTTGCCGTGAATTCAGCAGAAGGCAGCTCTGCATTCAGCCTTCGTCACTCTTTATGAACGGAGGTGGGGAAAAATCGGGAAGAGTTAATTAGAGTAGGTTAAGGTGGTGGTGATGTGTAACTGCAGCCGCTCTTCCTCCCCATCCCTCTCCTCTCCCTCCCCCTTTCTGTTCCTCACCTGCAGAGAGTGAGTCCTTCTGCGGAGATGGTGATGATCGACCGCATGTTTATACAGGAAGAAAAGACCATGTTAGCGCTTGACAAGCAATTGGCAAAGGAGAAACCAGGTGGGAAACGAATTATTCCCATTGTTTGTCCACATGCTTGGGTTTTGATGTTTTCCTCCGTTTCGGAGGCTAGGCGTGAGGTCTCTGGGCCCTGCGATGCTCAGGGCAGGACAGTGTCAGCCTGTTCCACCACGGTCTGCGGGGATTTGGGGGAAAAGCTGTTGGAAGCAAGAGTGAGCGTTACCTGCTGCTGCCTGTACTCTTCCCTGCTCACTCCTTTACGTTAAAGATCTCGGTGGCCAAAATCTTATTGAACTCAAAGCATGTGCAGTGTTCAGGCTCCTGACAAACTTCTCCTTGTTCCTGGTTGCTCTGGAGGTTCTTTGATTAAAGGTTTGTGCTAAGTTACCGTGTCTTTCTCTGAGCGAGATAATAAGGGATAAACTCTCTAAGAAGTGGAAGTTCTTGAAGGGAAGAGGGTGTGAGAGGGGAAAAGAAAAAATATAATACATCCTAGCACAAGCAGGCAAATTTGTAAAATACATGTTTTGCAATAATATTATTGTGATAATAATACTTTTTGTTTAAGAAAAAAACTGAGGGATAGTGTTTCATGCTAATGCCCGACACGGTCTTTCTGTTCCAGACGAGTATGTCTCCTCGTCCTCCCGCTCGCAGAGCCTCTCCTCCTCGGCAGCCCTGGCCTCCGTCTCCAGCTCAACACCGGCCCCTGAGAGCCTGAAGGTGCCCCCCGTGCAGACGACCCCCCCCATCCACCCCACCAAGCTGGTGATCAAGCACAGCGGGGGCTCCCCGTCGGTCACCTGGGCCAAGGCGTCCCCCTCTTTGGACGGGGACGAGGACGCCTTGCCCTCGAGGAGCAAACCCCCCATCAAAACCTACGAGGCGCGCAGTCGGATCGGCCTCAAGTTGAAAATCAAGCAGGAGGCCGGCCTCAGCAAAGTGGTCCACAACACCGCCTTGGACCCCGTGCACCAGCCGCCCCCCATGTGCCGCGTCATCAAAGGACCCGACCCACACGCCTCCGGCACCGTCGTCACCGCCGCCACCTCCTCCTCCGCCGGCCAGATGAACGGGACCGTTGACCACGTAACCTCTGCTCCCGCCGAGAAGAAACCCATCGTGACCTACTGCCGGCTCCCCCTTCGCAAGACCTACCGCGAGAACGTGGACGCTTTTGTGGCCGAGAAACCCGCCGACGCCTGCCCCAAGGGGAGCGCCCCGAAAGCCGACAAACTCCCCAGCGCCCTCGTCATCAAGCAGGAGGACGGATCCAGGAGCGTGATCACCTCCCACAAGAGCCAGGACAGCCCTTCGGCGGCCGCCGCGGAGAAGAGCCGGCCGGAGGAGAGCTCCAAGCTCCTCTTCTTCAACAGGAGCGACGCTCGCTCCCTGGTCCTGCAGGACAGCCCAGCCCTGCAGAAGACCGACGACTCCACCAGTGGCCTTATGAAGGAGCTTGCGGAAGTCGAGGACGAATTTTACCGCGGGATGATAAAACCCGAGCCCCCCGACCAGGGTTCGGGTTCAGAACTCACCTGGGAGGTGCCGCTGCCCCCGGCTAAGCGTAGGAAGTCGGAGTCCTTCGAGGTGGACAACGCCAGCTTCTCCAGCGACAGCCCCCAGGACGATTCCCTCAACGAGCACCTCCAGAGCGCCATCGACAGCATCCTCAACCTGCAGCAACCTCAGACTGGGGGCCAGAACGTCCGGACGCCTTCCTCTTCTTACAACTCCTCCTCCTCCCCCTTCTCCTCACCCGTCCACCGTACGGACGCCTACCTTGCCCCTAATCACAACGGTGGCCTTGGAGCAAGGACGTTGAACAGATAACAGAGAACCAAACGGAGCGGCAGCGGGACACTGAACAAGGACTGGAGAGGAAGAAGAAGGAGGAGAAGAAGAAGCAGCTCTTGCTGGTTGGATGCGGTTGAGCCCCCCCCGGTGGTGCCACCTCCCAGAGACCCGACGGGCCGGGCCTGGGACGGGAGGAACGGGGGAATGGAGGGCATCCTGGGGATGTTTTGCCCCCGTGTTTATAAAAATGGGGGGGTTTGTATGTTTTAAAGCGCGGGCGGTCGGATTTACGATCCACGTGACCTCGGCGGCAAGTGCGATGCAACCGAGCGCCCCGGGGGGCGGACTGGTGGGGCCCGTAGGTATTGTCGGCTGTGTAATTTAGATTCTGTAACAAATTGCTAATATGAATATCTGATCGGTCTATTCTCTCTTCCCCCCCCACCCACCCCCCCTCC
>NW_010972663.1:109601-114357 GCF_000737465.1 Haliaeetus leucocephalus
CACCCACCCCCCCTCCATCCTGACCCCGCTCCCACCCCGGCCCCGGAGCAGGTCGTGAATCAAAACCGGTGGGAGGCCAAAGAGGACTCTGCAGTCGTGTTGCCCCAGGGGCAAAATTTATCCTTCCTTTTAAGTTATTTTGGATACCGCGCGAGTTTTTGGACCCTCTGGCTGGTCAGCAAAGGGCAAAAAAAAAAAAAAGAGAAGGAAACACAAACACTAATGGCTAAAAGGAAAAGCAAAGTTTACAGTTTTATGCCTGGAGGAGAAGCAAATCCCTCGAGGGTGGGATCTGGCGGGGGAGGGGAGGAATAGCGTCCAGCCAGGGAAGCGGAGGTGGGGGGGACGGTGACTCTGGTTCTGCTTTTCCCCGTCACCCCCCCTCCCCAGCTCTGCCTCAGCTCTCCCAGATTGACGCTGAAAATGGCAGGAAGGGCGGGTTTTTGGAGGGGGGGGGGGGGGGGGGGGGGAAGAGTGACTTATACGCTGTGAGCACACCCTTCCAAAAAAAAAAGTATTTTGTGAGATGCTAGAAGCTCCCGGGAGGATGGGAGGATCAGTCCGTTCCTGCTCTGCCTTAGGGCCTCCCTCCCACCACGGTGCCAGCCAGGACACCAGCTTTTTTCCCATTTTCCCTACATTTGCACCCACAAGCCTGCCTGTGTCCCTCCGTCCCATTTTCCCCCTCCTCTTTTTCCTTTCGGAGGCAATAAGTTAAACCTCGATTTTTTATTTTTTTTTTAAGTGCCATCGGGTGCGTGTGCCACTGTCCCATCTTCACAGCCTGGTCCCCTCCCCAGCCGGTTACACCAGCCTATGCGCATACATATACATACATCCGCATATATAAATATATATACGATCGGTGAGCGCCAGGGGGTGCATGTGTATATATGTGTTTATATATATGTATGTATATATACAGCAGCGGAGTGGGGTGGGGGGTGTATGTGTAAGGGCAGCTCCCGTGCTTTGGAAAACTCGGGGAAATGGGATTTTGGGGCAAAACGCTGCAGATTTGGGGTGGAGCAAAGGGCAGAGACCTCGGGGGAGGAGGGGACACCCACCTCCCTCCCTGTAACGGAGGGTGAGGGTCTGGGCGGGAACGGGGAAAGAATGAACAGCATCTGAACGTTGGGTTTTTTCCGGGTTTGGTTTGTTGGAGGTTTTTTTTGTTTTGGTTTATTTTTTTAATTATTATTTTTTTTCCCTGCTCTGGTGAAAGGGAGCCTGTGTGCAGTGTTGGGCAGCGTAAACAGGGAGGGATCACCCTTGGAAACAGAAAAACATCCTTCCTCTCCAGCCAGCGTCGGCTTCCCTTCCTCCAAAACCCACCACACAACAACAAAAAAAACTCCCAAAAACCCAAAAAAGTGAAGTTTCAAAGGCCGGTGCAACAAAACCAGGGCAGAGCCACCACACTGCCAAAGTTTTTGGGGGTTTTTTAGGGCGAAAAAAAGTAACCAAAGGGGGAATTTTGCTCCCCTCGCTCTCCAGACCCGCAGCGTGCCGTAATACTGGAGCGTGCGTGGCATTGCCCAGTGCCGGGATGGCCGCTCCGGTGGGACGAGGCTGGGGAGGAGCCGCCCGGTGGGGGG
Source organism: Haliaeetus leucocephalus (assembly GCF_000737465.1). Classification (NCBI taxonomy): domain Eukaryota; kingdom Metazoa; phylum Chordata; class Aves; order Accipitriformes; family Accipitridae; genus Haliaeetus; species Haliaeetus leucocephalus. Next base: position 111,200 of record NW_010972663.1, read on the forward strand.
GGGGGGGGGGTTTTTTTTTTTTTTTTTTTTTTTTTTTTTTTTTTTTTTTTTCCAAGAAGGAACCATAAATCTGCTTTTCCCGAGCCTGGGAACGGGGCGGCGAGCACGCTCAGCATTCCTGCACGCTTGCTCACGGCACGCTGGCTCACCAACACCCGGCTTCGGCCGCCGAAATCCCCCCCCCCCCCGCCCTGTTGCCCAAATCCTGCTCTTTCCTCCAGAAATTCCCGGTGGCTTTTTTATTTCTCCCATTCTCATGGAAAAAGCGTGATACCCCCCCACCCAATGCCACATCGCTCCCAAACAGAGCAGATGAGTTTTGGGAATGCTGGCAGCCCCCACACGCTTCCTTGCTCCCTCGTGTCCTCTTTTTTCACCCCAAAAAGATAAGGCCTTAGAGGGGAGCGGGATTCATCCCGCCAACCGCTCCCAAGGGAAGGGGCTTGGAGGGGACAGGGGGCTGGATCTGGCGCCCCCTGGGAATTTGGAGGGGGGGGGGGCCTTTGCTCATCCCTAGGCTGGAGCAAGCAAACCCAAGGTAATTATTTTGGGGTTTTTTTATTTTTTATGATTATTTTATTTTTCCTGCACGGTTGGATGCGGCATGGGCGGATGCCACCGAGCGGCCGGACCCCCGAGCCCCTGGCACAGCGGCTCGGCGCGGATGGGTCGGGGTAGCAATAAGGGACAACGATTCCCAGGCTAAAAATATTTGGCGTTTTCTTTTTTATATATACATATATATATATAAAAATGTATATTAAATTGTTTGGGGTTTTTGTTTAGTGTCTAATTTTTTTTTTTTTTTTAAGCGAGAAGGAAGCGTGGATTGGGATCGTTAACTCCTTATTTTTACTTTCCCTGCGAGACGGATCCGTTGGAAAACCCAAGATTTCCCTTTTCACCCAAAAAGGGCTGTTTGATGCTGGGGGGGGCGAAGGGGGGGCGGCTCTTCCCCACCCCCCCAATTTTGGGGAGAAAAATCCAGGTTTGGCCATTGGGATCTTGTGTTGCACCCCAGGGTGGGGGGGGGGTCAGCCCTTTCCCACTTGTTGCAGTCCACATTTTGGGGGGCTTTAATCCCCATTCTTGGGGGGGAGGCAAAAATTGGAGGGTGCCCCCCCCAAATTCCCGCCCCGTCCTCGCCCCCAGAGCGGTGACGGAGACCCCCAAACGAGTCTGATGACACCCGTTCTCCCCCGTCCCCTCCCGCCCCGCCGGTACCAGTGAACGCTCTCACCGTTTGAAACAAAATATAGTACTATAAAATAATTTTGTACTGTATTTATTGTGTATAACGATTTTTTTAAAGAATTATGTACATTTAGTACTTCTGTGTAAATTAAATTGCTCTTCTTTTTAAAAACTGCGCCCGCCTCAGTGGTCCCTCTTGCTTTCGGCAAACACCCCTGCTCCTTGCCCCCGTCAGCAAAATAATTAAAATCCGGGTAAAACCAAAAAGCAGCAGCTGAGACCCCGGGTGGAGGGAGGGGTCCCAGCCTTGGGGGCAACCCAGACCGACCCTCGGCTTTTTGGGGTGAATTCTGAGGGGTTTAGGACTTGCAGCTAAGGTGAGGAAGAACCTGAATCCTGACCCGGGAGAGGGGTCGGGGTTCTTTTTTGGGGAGGGAGATCCGGCACGGGAATGGCCATAGCCGGTTCTCACAATCCTTCCCCCAACCCCCTTGCCGTTATTAATTTATTAATTTTTTTTTTTCTTTTATGGCTTCATCTCAACCCCGCCTCGCCCTGATAATTTATGTTAATACATTTCCCCGCCCTCCCCAGCCCTTTTCTCCCGGCCGCCTCCGGCCCCCCGCTCAGATCTTCGGGACCTTCGGCATCGCCAGGAAAGGGATTTTTTTCCTCAAAAAAAAAAAAAAGTGAAAAGGGGGAGAAAAAGAAGAAGAAAAGGGACAAGTCGCATCGGCCAGGAGTAGCGTCCCGCTCTGGAAAGCGGTGCTGGCAGCTCCGCTCCCTCCGTGGACCCCCCGACAGCCTTTCGCTGCTTTTTTGGGGGGAAAAAAGGTTAAAAGGAAAAACACCCCCCCCCCCCCCCGGCCTGCGAGCAGCAGCCCCGAGCCTCACCGGGAAGGCGAAAACAACCCCCAAAACCTCCTTTTTTCTGCTCAATTTTGCAGCGTTTCTCCTCCGAGGAGCCCAGGACGGGTTGAGGGGTGGGGGGGAATCCCACCGCGCACCCCCCAGCACCCCATGGCTCAGCCCTCCAGCTGAACCCAGCAGACCCCCCCTTCGCCAGCCCCCCCCCCCTTTCCCCAACCCACCCACCCAAAGGACACCCATTTCGGGGTTGCCGCTGCCCCCCCCTTCAAATCTCACCAGGGATATCCCCCCCCCAAAATCCATCGCCAGGATGTTCAGCTGGATGCGGAAAAACGAGAAGAAGAGCCCTGAGGTGGTCCGCACCGTCACCGAGGGGCTGAAGACCCTCTACAAGAAGAAACTTTTACCGGTGGAGGAATTTTACCGTTTCCACGATTTCCACTCACCGGCTTTGGAAGACGCTGATTTCGATAATAAACCGATGGTGTTGGTGGTGGGGCAATATTCCACCGGGAAAACCACTTTTATCCGTTACCTGTTGGAACAGGAGATTCCCGGGAGCCGGATCGGTCCCGAGCCCACCACCGACTCCTTCGTGGCCATCATGCACGGGGAGACGGAGGGGATCACGCCGGGCAACGCCCTCATCGTCGATCCCAAAAAACCTTTCCGGAAACTTAATCCTTTTGGGAATACTTTCCTCAACCGGTAAGTGCAGCCCCCGCCCCAATATTCCACCACCACCCCCCTGCCATCATCATCATCATCATCATCATCATCATCACCGCCCCAGGGCTGGGTGAGGGGGGGTCCCGCTCCACCCAGTAAGCCACAAGTTGAGTCTTACTGGAGCAAAGCCCCCCCTTCCCCAAAAAAGAAATGGGGGACACACCCCCCCCAATCCCACCTTGGGAGAGGGGGGATCCCAGATTTCACCCTCCGATTCTTGGGGGTTTTTTTCCCCCAATTTGGGGTATTTTCTCTCACCCCCCCCCCCCAAAACCCAAAATGAGGGAGGGGGCAGCCCTCAGCTGCTCAGCACCCAGCTCAGACCCCGGGTGGGGGGGTCCCGTTTGGGGTCACCCCTTGGAAAG
>NW_010972663.1:116187-116561 GCF_000737465.1 Haliaeetus leucocephalus
GGGGGGGGGGGCTCCTCCTCAGGGGGCTGATCGCGGAGCAGCCGGACGAGGGGCTCTTCTTTGTGGACACCGGCAATGCGGAGAAAGGTGAGTGGTTGGTTTTTTGTGGGGTGGGGGGGACAACAACACTGCAACTCCCTTTCCTCAGTGTTTGGAGATGACTTGTGTGTGTGTTCTCCCCCCCCTGCCGGCACACCCCAGATCGGCAACTGAACAAGGGCAAGGAGAAGCCCCTGCACGTCGACCTTGTCCTGCAGCCCGACTCCAAGGTGCCGGCACCCAAAAAGTGAGGGGGAACAGCGGGGGGCGGAGGAGGGACACGACACACAACATGGTGGCATTGCACCCCCCCTCCACCCTGAGCTGACCTCGCC
>NW_010972663.1:116574-118299 GCF_000737465.1 Haliaeetus leucocephalus
CCCCCCCCCAGTTTCAGCTCTCCCACTGAAGGCTCTCAGCTGTGGAGGGAACCCAGGCGTCCGGGTTCCCACACTTGCCACCCTGTGCTGTGCCATGCAATCCACCAGCACGACACCCGCCCCCCCACACACCTTCCTGCAGAACGGACCCCCAGGTGCCCTGACACCCCCCCCCTTTGCCCCCAGGTCCATGCACACATCATCAGCCGCCTGAAGAAGGAGATGCCCTCCGTCTTCGGGAAGGACAACAAGAAGAAGCAGCTCATCACCAAACTGCCGCTCCTCTTCGCCCGCATCCAGCTGGAGCATCACATCCCGCCCGGAGACTTCCCCGACTGCGCCCGCATGCAGGTGGGGGTCGGGGAGGGGGGGGATTGCCATGTCCGTGCAGGGGGTGGGGGGCAGCGGGATGCTGACCCATGTGCTGGGGGGATCTGGTGGGATGATGAGCCCTGTGCTGGGATGCTGACCCCTGTGCTGGAGGGTCCAGTGGGATGCTGACTTCCATGCCAGGATGCTGACCCCCATGCCAGGGCAATCCATCAGGATGCCAACCCCTGTGCCAGGGTTCCGTAGGGATGCCGACCCCTGTGCTGGGGTGTCCGGCAGGATGCTGATCCCTGTGCCAGGGTTCCGTAGGGATGCCGACCCCTGTGCTGGGGTGTCCGGCAGGATGCTGATCCCTGTGCCGGCATGCTGACCCCCCATGCCGGGATGCTGACTTCCATGCCAGGGGGGGTCCATTGGGATGCCGACCCCTGTGCCAGGGTTCCGTAGGGATGCCGACCCCTGTGCCAGGGTTCCGTAGGGATGCCGACCCCTGTGCTGGGGTGTCCGGCAGGATGCTGATCCCTGTGCCGGCATGCTGACCCCCCATGCCGGGATGCTGACCTCCATGTCGGGGAGCCTGGCAGGATGCTGACCCTTGTGCCAAGAGATCCATCAGGATGCTGAATCTTGTGCTGGGGGGGGAGTCTGGTGGGATGCTGACCCCCATGCCAGGATGCTGACCCCCATGCCAGGGCAATCCATCAGGATGCCAACCCCTGTGCCGGGGTGTCCAGCAGGATTCTGACCCCCATGCCAGGATGCTGACCCCCGTGCCAGGGGATCCGTCGGGATGCTGACCCCCTCCCCGTGTCGTGTGTCCCACCCCCCCTCCTCCTCCCCATCCAGGAGCTGCTGCTGGTCCACGACTTCGCCCGGTTCCCGGGGCTGAAGCCACGGATGCTGGAGGCGCTGGACGAGCTGCTGACGACCGACATCGCCGCCCTGATGCCGTTGCTGCGTCAAGAGGAGCTGGAAGCACCCGAGGGTGGCGGGGTGCAGGGGGGAGCCTTCGACGGTACCCGTCAGGGTCCCTTCAGCGGGACGGAAGAGGAAGAGGAGGAAGGCGAGGAAGAGGAGGAATGGGTGGTGACGAAGGACAAGGCCAAGTACGACGAGATCTTCTACGGGTTGGCTCCGATGGGGGGGAAGCTGAGCGGGCGGCGGGCGCGGGGGTGGATGGTGAGCAGCAACTTGCCCAGCTCGGTCCTGGGACGAATCTGGCAGCTGAGCGACGTCGACCGCGACGGCATGTTGGACGCCGAGGAGTTCGCCTTGGCTGGCCACCTCATCGGGGCGAAACTAGAGGGGAGGGGGCTGCCGGCTGACCTGCCCCCCCGCTTGGTGCCCCCCTCCAAGCGTCGGCCCAAGGGATCCGCTGAGTAGCCCACCCCCCCC
>NW_010972663.1:119515-120370 GCF_000737465.1 Haliaeetus leucocephalus
GGGGGGCTGTCCTCTTTGTTTTGGCGGTGACGGTGCCACTGGCCCCCACAGGCACTGCTGCTGCGGGCTCACGAGGTGGAGGTGAGGAAGAAGAGGGCGGAGGACAAGGTGGAGAGGCAGCTGAAGATCCCCGAGGGCGCCGAGCTCCCCACTGCGGTGAGACGACCCCCCTGCCCCGGACCCACAGCGTGGGTTTGGGGAGGCCCTGCAGCCCCCTCCCCATGTCTCCCCTCCAACCCTTTTCCTTGGGAGCAGGTTGGGGGGGGCAGAGGAGAGGCTCTGTTCCGAAAGCAGGGTGGTGACCCCCCCCTTCTCCCCCCAGGAGACGGTTTTCCAGGAGCAGTGCGAGGGGCTGCTGGAGGAGTCGGGGGATGAGGAAGATGAGGAGGCACCGGCAGCGCCGGCAGAGCCCAGGGATGTGCCAAAACTGGCCCCGCGGCAGGAGAAGAAGACGGAGCAGCAGCGCCGGCGGGAGAAGGAAGCCCGAGCCCTGGTGCGAGGACGGCTCCAGGGGGGACGCGCGCATGATGGCTCAGGGGGTGAGTGGGGGGGTCTGATGGGTTCCTGACGTGGTTGTGCCTGCAGGCGGCCCGGCAGCGCCGGGAAAAGGCGGCGCGTTGCCGGCGGCAGGAGCTTTTCCGCCTGCGTTCGCTGCGGCAGCAGGTGAAGTGGTGGGAAGCGGAGCTGCTGCGACGACGGCAGGCGCGTTTGGCCAAGCGTCGGGCGAAGGACGCGCTGCCCCGACGCCTGGGGCCCCTCAAGTGAGTGGAGAGAGGGTGGGAGAGTGGGGGTCTGCCTGATACCGCCCTCCCCTCTCTCTGAACCCCCCCCCTTCTCTCTGAACCTGCCCCCCCC
>NW_010972663.1:121633-123252 GCF_000737465.1 Haliaeetus leucocephalus
GGGGGGGGTTCAGACATAGGCGGACTCGCTGGACTGTGTCCGGCCAAGCGCAGGCGCAGGGACTGGGGGGGAAAGGTCTTTCTTGCGCACTTCCACCAAGGATTTGCGACGCGCCTGCACCCCCCGGACGGCAGCTTTGACCTTGCGCCAACCCAAGTGGTTGAGCTCGGCCAGGTTGAGGAGGACGCAAACACCGCTGACGGCGAACATGAAGACCAAAAAGACGGTCTTCTCGGTGGGTCGCGAGACGTAACACTCCACCTCTTTGACGCAAGGGTAACGATCGCACTCGAAGATGGCCGGCACGTTAAATCCGTAGAGGAAATACTGCCCAGCTAGGAAACCGATCTCCAGGGCGTTGCGGAAGACCACCTGGATGACGTAGAAACGGGAGATGCCTTCTTGTCGTTTGGTTTTGGAGCTGCGGGGGGGTCGCGGCGGCGGGCCGGGTAGCTCCTTTGCCTCCAGGCAGTCGGGTTCTTCCTTGCAGCCCACCTCCGGGCTGGGTGCCAGCACCCCATTGATCGTCTTGGTCTTCTTGGTTTCACGACCGTCCCGTTCCAAGAGTGGGTAGAGGAAGGAGTAGCGCCGTTCCCGTTGCTTGGCCGACTGATGGACGGAGTAGGTGATGAAGCAGAGGCTGGGGGTGCAGACCAGGATGATCTGGAAGACCCAGTAGCGGATGTGGGAGATGGGGAAGGCTTTGTCGTAGCACGCCTGGTTGCAGCCAGGCTGCAGCGTGTTGCACATGAACATGGTCTGCTCGTCCTCGTACACCGTCTCTCCCACGATGGCCACGATCAGGATACGGAAAATCACCACCACCGTCAGCAGGATCCTGCTCGAGAGGAGGGAGGGGGGAAGGAGGTGCGACTGCCCAGACCCTGACACATGGGTCCTACCTAGACCCAGACTTGTGGGTCCTACCTGGACATGGGGATCCTACCTAGACCTAGACATGTGGGCTGGACGTGGATACGTGCGTCCTACCTGGACACATGGGTTGGACCTGGATGTGCAGATCCTACCTGGACACGTGGGTGCTACCTTGACCCGGACACAAGGGTTGGACCTGGAGATCTGGGTTGGACTTGGACATGCAGGTTCTACCTGGACTTGGACATGTGGGTTGGACCCAGCCACGTGGGTCGGACATGGACCCAGACACGTGGGTCGGACATGGACACGTGGGTCCTACGTGGGCACTGGGATACGTGGGTTGAACTGAGACAACATGGGTCAAACCAGGCTACGTGGGTTGAACCTGGACACGTGGGTCTGACCTGGACCCCCCAGGTCCCACTCAGACACATGGGTTGAACCCAGACCCCCCAGGTCCAACCCAAACCCATACCCCCAGGTCCTACCTGGACCCCTGGGTGTTTCCCAGGCCCATCTCCCCCCATGCCACCACCCCTGACCTTCACCCATCCTGGGGCCACGGGCACCCATCAATACTCATCCCTCTCGCTGCAGCTCTGCCAGGAGTGGTGGGGCAAGCAGGGTGGGGGGGTGTCATCCCCTGCCCCCCCCCGGGGGGACAGCGGGACTCCCCAGTGCCCTGTGCACCCCATGGCACGTGGGAGCCCATTCCCAGGTGCCCTGAGGGAGCTGGGGTG
>NW_010972663.1:123939-124202 GCF_000737465.1 Haliaeetus leucocephalus
GGCGGGGGGCGGGGGTGGGGTGTGATGCACAGGTTATACTGGGGGTTGCGCTGGTTATACTGGAGGAGGCACTGGTTATACTGGGGGGATGCACTGGTTATACTGGTGTGATACACCAGTTATACTGAGGGGGAGGCACTGGTTATACTGGGGAGGCAATGGTTATTCTGGGGGGATGCACAGGTTATACTGGAGGGATGCACTGGTTATACTGTGTGATACATTGGTTATACTGGAGGGGATGCACTGGTTATACTGGGTGG
>NW_010972663.1:125175-128734 GCF_000737465.1 Haliaeetus leucocephalus
CTGCCCCCACCAGGAGGGGCTGTCCCCCCCAAAACGGGCAGGGGGAGGTGGCACTCTCCCCCCTGCCCCCCCTCGCTTTCAGTACCAACAGCTCAAGCAGGAGCTGGAGAGACGCTTCCCAGGCGCGCTGCAGGTGGTGAGTTTTAGGGGGGGCAGGGACGACGACATGGCGGGGGGGCTGTCAGCCAGGGCCAAGGTGACCCCTGCCCCCCCCCCCGTGTCCCCACAGAGCGGCCAGGGGACGCGGGAGGTGACAGGATGGTTTGAAGTGACGGTGGGCGGCCGCCTGGTCCACTCTAAGAAGGTGGGTGACACTCCCCCCCCCACCCCAAGAAGGTGGGTGAAACCCCTGCCCCCAACCTCAGCGTCGCTGGTGCCTTGCCGGGGTGCACCAACAACCCCGGCACGCAACGCAACCGTTCTCCCTCCGCCAGAACGGTGACGGGTTCGTCGACAGTGACGCCAAGCTCCAAAAGATCATGGCCGCCATCAAAACCCGCCTGTCCTAGGCGTCGGGGTCCGCCCCGGCACCCCTAACGAAGGTACGGTATTGTCGGCGATCCCGACGGCACCACGCCGGCGTCGGGATGTCGCCAAATCCGCCCTCTCCTCCCACAGCTCCACTGGCGACCGCCTCCCTCGCGTCGGCCGAGCGCTCCATGACGGGAACCGCTGAAACGTCCACCGGCACTGGGCTGTTTCCAGACACCGCGCAGGATGTCGGCGCGAGGGCGGCAGGCGGCCGTCGAGCTTCACTTCCCCCCCCACCCCGGCTCCTTTCCCTCTGCACTAACCGCCTTCACCGACGCTCCTATTTTCAGCCAGGTCGAGCTTGGTTTGGTTTGGGTTTTTATTTCCCCCCCCGCTGCTAATCCGCACAGGAAGCTTTCGCCGAGCCTGCCAGGCTGAAAAATAGGGAAAAAAAGCTTCAAAACCGAAGTTATTCCAGCAATTTAATTCTTTTTCCCTCTCTGCCCAGTGGCAGCTGGACCCCAAACTCCCACCCCAGCGTTCCGGTTGCCTTCTGTAAGTCTCTGGTGGCTCGGTGGCCTTTCTGGAATAAAGTTGTGGAAAATTTGAGCCAGGCCAGGGGGTTTTTTTGGGGGGGGAGGGCACGGTTCGGCGTGGATGTTTTGCCAAGCGGTGCCCTGGGGTGAGGCAGAAGGGTCCCACCTTGACCTGCTGCAGGTTTCCCAGGGCCTAACCAACTCTTATCCCCTCCTTTGGAACTTAAAAATTAAGACCGCCCCTGGGTCGCAGATCTCTCCCAGCGACTGTCGCTTCTCTTAGCAGCGGACGTGTGCCCTCTGGTGACGACGGCGAGGAGTCAGGCAGCCAAGATTTATCCCCTCGCCTCGTTTTTTTCCACCCACCGCTCCATGGCGATGCTTTAAATTCACACCTTCGGCTGTACCGAGCGACCGCGGACAAGCGTGAGAAGAGAATTTGGCAAAAGGAGTCTGACCGGTGCTGGCAGGTGGATTAAAGCTAGGATTAAAGCTCCTCCTTCCCACCATTTGCGCCGGTGAAGCGTTGCGGGTGCTGAAGCGACCTGTGTGAAATGGCGAAGGTGTATTTAGGGGGTAAAACCAAAGGCCGGACGCTCCCTTGGGCTGAGGGGGTGACGATGGTCTCTCCCTCGCTCGTCCTCCTGAGGCTACTCAAGGCAAAAGGAGGGGGGAGGGAGACTGGGGCGGGGGGGAAGCGTACAGAAAATCGGTCTGGCTTTAATCGAGGGCTCGTACCGAGGTGGACACCTGGTCCCGGGGCTCAGAAGCCGCCCCAAACCCGGCGCCGGGCCGTTCCTCTCAGCGGGTCACAAGATGGCGCCGGCCCGCCTCACCTCAGCCGACCTCCCTCCCCCGCCTCTTCCTCCCCGCTTCCGCCCCAACCTCCGCCGCGGTGCATGACGGGTAAAGAGACTCCGCCGGGAGCCCGCCATTTTCTGCCGGGAAAGGCGGGAAGGGAGCGAGTGCACCGACAGCGTTACCCCGCGACCCCCACCCCCCCAACCCCTCAACGGTTCCAGCATCGCCGCCAGCCGGGCACGCAGGTAACGGCGGTGCGGGGCCGGGGGCGGGGGTCGCTGCCCGGTAACGGCGCTCCGGGGAGGGAGGGAGAGCGGAGAGGACGGATGGGGGGGGGCGGCCCGGCCCGGCGCCGAGGTCGTCTGAGGAGACGCTTCTCCCTTAGTCCCGCCTTCCGTCTGCTGCCGGCCGCTGGTTGGCTGAGGAGGGAGGGGGCTCTGATTGGCTGAGGTGCCGGGAAGATGATAGGTCGAGAGGCGCGTCCGTCTAGGGGGAGGACTCGGCGGTACCTCCCCGCTGCTGGCAGCGTGCGAGCTCGTTGGCTGAGCGCCGCCAGCCAATCAGCCGGGCGGGGGGGGGGGGGGGAGGGGCACGTGACGCAGCGCGAAGGCTTCTGGGAGTTGTAGTCCGAAGGCCCTGAGGGGACCGGGTCGGGGGGTTAGTCGTTCTCCCCCAGCCCGGCGCTGTCAGTCCATGGGGGCTCGCCCGGGTCCGGGCCCGGGCCCGGCCCGGCGGCGTGATCCGCTGGCCCGGCATCTCTCCCTCAGCCCGGTGTCCACCTCAGCCCCCGAGGTCGAGGGGGTAGCCCCCTCACCTCCCTCACAGAAGGGGGCTGAGGTCCGGCACGGGCAGCCGGCCACCCCTCAACCGCTAACGGCCGGTCTCGCCCTTCACTCCCCGGCCCTGGAGCCGACTCCAGTGCTTTCTCGCTCCCTCGACAGACTCTGACCGTCTGGCATGGCCCGTACCAAGCAGACGGCTCGGAAATCCACCGGCGGGAAGGCGCCACGGAAGCAGTTGGCCACCAAAGCTGCCAGGAAGAGCGCACCTTCCACGGGGGGTGTGAAGAAGCCCCATCGCTATAGGTACCGGGATCGATGTCACCCCCCAGTGGGCAGGGGTAATGGCAGACTGGGGCTCGGGGTCCCCTGCCCATGGCCGCAGGCCCTCCCCCGGCTGCACGGGTGACTCGACGCAGAAAGGGTGCAGTGTTACAGACGAGAGCGATTTTGATCACGTTAACTGCTGAAATCCCTTGCAGGCCCGGCACGGTGGCTTTACGGGAGATCCGGCGATACCAGAAATCCACGGAGCTGCTGATCCGCAAGCTGCCCTTCCAACGCCTGGTACGGGAGATCGCGCAGGACTTCAAGACCGACCTGCGTTTCCAGAGCGCTGCCATCGGGGCGCTGCAGGTGAGAACCCCCGTCCCACACAGTGCCACGATACCCGAGGGGTGGGGGAATATCGGGGCCACGTTAAGTCTCCCCAGAATGTTCCCCCTTCAGTTAAACACCTTGTAAGTCCCCCCCTCCTTGAGGCTGCGGTTCTCTCCCGGCAGGAAGCCAGCGAAGCGTACCTTGTGGGCCTCTTTGAGGACACCAACCTCTGTGCCATCCACGCCAAAAGGGTCACCATCATGCCCAAGGACATCCAGCTGGCGCGTCGCATCCGTGGCGAGCGGGCTTAGGGCAGCCAGCGCTGGGCGGTAGGAGAGATTTGGGGTGGGATGGAGGCGGGGGGTGGGGTGC